>NC_080750.1:43388250-43690625 GCF_020826845.1 Diceros bicornis minor
TGGGCCACTGAAGTGGAGCACGTGAACTCAACCACTACGCCACCAGGCCAGCCCCTTGATTTATAATTTTAAAACGTTTTCTCTCTACTTCCTGGTATAACAGATACGAGTTAGCTCACTCACACCCTGCCACCAATATATAGTTGTATCTCTGTTAGATCTTTTAATTTGTTTCCTTTAAACCTAAAAAAAAGGTAAATCAACATCTGATTCACTCTCTCTCTTCATTTCTGTTTCCCACTCTCTTTCTCCTTGTAAAAAAAAACACATTATGTTATCTAAAGCCAAGAGAGAAGACATAAAAATAGTTTCTTTACCCAAGTATGGTTGCAAGGTCACCAGTAAGATTTAGGTGATTTCTGCTAAGATTTATAATATTGTAACCCTCAGCAGCATATTGTTATAGGCAGCACTCCAGATACTTAAGATTTACTTCCTATTTCAAGATTTTTGAGGAAGATGAATAATATTAATAATAACAAAAACAGTAATAACAACAGCTACCACTACAACAATGAAGTGTTTAGTAAGTGTCAGATATTTTCTAAATTCCTTCTGTGTATTTTTACATCTCCCCCACCTTCCTATGAGGTAAGTGTTATTATGCCATTTTACTGATGAGGAATCAAAAGCACAGAGTGATTATGTCATTTATCTGTTCTAGTTACTATTATTAAAAAATTGACAACTCCAACACTTAGTGATGTAAAGCAACCATTAATTATGCTCATGGATTCTGAGGCAGAAATTTGAATAGTGCCCAGCAGAGATAGCTTGGATTTTGATAAGGATTGCATTGAATCTGTAGATCATTTTGGGTGATATGAACATTTTAATAATATTAAGTCTTCCAATCCACGAACATAGGATATCTTTCCATTTGTGTCATTTTATTTATTTATTTATTTATTTATTTTGTGGGGAGATAAACCCTGTGCTAACATCTGCCAATCCTCTTCTTTCTTTCTTTTTTTTTTGCTGAGGAAGACTGGCCCTGGGCTAACATCCCCTGCCCATCTTCCTCCACTTTATATGGGAAGCTGCCACAGCACGGCTTTCCAAGAGGTGTGTCGGTGCGCGCCTGGGATCTGAATCTGCGAACCCCGGGCCTCTGCAGCGGAGCGTGCACATTTAACCGCTTGCGCCACTGGGCCGGCCCCCATTTTTGTCTTTTTAAATATCCTTCATCAAAGATTTGTGGTTTTCAGTGTGTAAGTCTTTCCCCTCTTTTTCTTTGTTTAGAGTTTTTCATGGAAGAGTATTAAGTTTTATCAAATACTTTTTATGCATATATTGAGGCTTATACGCGAGGTGTGGGCATGGTTTAGGCCCATGGTGAAGTCCATTCTGGCAGAAGGAAAACACTTTGAGGAGTAAGTAGTGAGAAAGGTTGTGTGGAACTGAATTTCAGACCTCATCAAAATTGAGGGAAAATATTATGAAACAGCTGATATATTTTCTAATCAAAACATAATTTTATCTTACAACTCTTGCAAACGATGACCTCACTATTACGCAGAAATCATTGTTTTTCAGAGAGGTAACAAAAAACCCTCTTTCACTTCTCTGTATTGGAACCCAGGCTCTGCCACTTAGCAGCTATACAACACTGGACACATTACCTAAGCCCTCTAATTTGAGTTTCTCAATTATAAAACGAGGACACTGAGGGGCTGGCCTGGTGGCGTAATGGTTGGGTGTGCACACTCTGCTTTGGTGGCCCAGGGTTTGCGGGTTTGGATCCTGGGTGCAGACCTACACACTGCTCATCAAACCATGCTGTGGTGGAGTCCCATATACAAAATGGAGGAAGATGAGTACGGATGTTGACTTCCTCAGCAAAAAGAGGAAGATTGGCAACAGATGTTAGCTCATGGCCAATCTTTTTGACCAAAAACAAAAAAAAACGAGGACAACAAGTGTAATTACCTCACATGGTTGTTTTGATAATTATAGAAGTTAATATGTGCCTGGCACATAATACACAAGTGATATCTGTTATCTGTATAATATTTATTTTAAATAAACTTTAATACCCTTGAGAAAACTGAGTACTAAATATTCCAGTAAATCCAGGTTTCTGAGTTCAGTGGAGGACACAGAAAGATGATTCAAGGGCTGGGGTAACTGAGATTATGTGAATAAGAGATTGGAGGACTTTCCGTGTAACTCTGATGTGCAGTTATAAATAACATTTCACTACCCCCTTCTTTGTTACAAATAAGGATTTTGTTTGGCAGCTGTACTTTTCCCAGGAATTTTCTATTTTAAAGTTCTTTTCCTGGGCTCTTGCTCACTTCTGAGTGTCTTTTGGGAAATTGTTTTTTAGACAAGTGTGTCTTATTATATAGATTTCTTTTGCTCATTTTAAGATTCCTTGACAACTAAGATTCTAGAAGCCTGTTTAAAAAGCTGGCAAGCACGTAATTCTGCTTTTTGCTCTTTAGCATTCATATATTCAGAATCTTTTGCATTTTAGTTATTTTTTGAAAAAGTTAAGTTAGCAGAATAGTCAAGAGAAGACCTGGAAACTCATTATTAATTCACCGACACCAGTGTTGGTTGTCACCATCATTTCACTATCGGCTTGCTCCTGCAATATTTAGGGCAGAGCTCAGCCCAGCGCCTGGCTTGTAGGAGGCATTCAGTAAATGACACATTATCATTCTCCTTCCTTTTCTTTCTTTTCTTTTTTTTTTTTTGTTTTGTGAGGAAGATCAGCCCTGAGCTAACATCCATGCTAATCCTCCTCTTTTTGGCTGAGGAAGACCGGCTCTGCACCAACATCTATTGCCAATCTTCCTCCTTTTTTTCCCCCAAGGCCCCAGTAGATAGTTGTATGTCATAGTTGCACATCCTTCTAGTTGCTGTACGTGGGACGCGGCCTCAGTATGGCCAGAGAAGCGGTGCGTCGGTGCGCGCCCGGAACCGAACCCCAGCGGCCAGTAGCGGAGCACGCGAACTTAACCGCTAAGCCACGGGCCGGCCCTTTTCTTTTCTTTCTTAATGATGTCCTATTGATAATGAATATTGACATATTAATGATGAATATTGAATTGGCTTTTCTTAAGAAATTCCATGGACCTTACTTTCAGAATCTGTCCATTTTTTACCTTTCTACTGCCTCCACTGTGGTCCAAGCAACCATCACGTCTCGCCTGGATTATTGCAACAGCCTCTTAATTGACATCTCTCACCCTCCTCCAGCTCTGCTGGCCTCCTCGCACTCCCTGACTATGCCACGCATATTGCTTCCTTAGGTTCTTTGCTCTGCCTATTCTCTCTTTCTGGTATACCCTTCCTCCAGATATCCACATGGCTTGCTTCCTCATTTCCTTCATGTCTTCAATCAATTGTCGTCTTCTCAACAAAGTTTTCCTTTATTGTCTTATTTCAAATTTCCAATAGAACCTCTCGACACCCACAGCTCATTTCTCTTACAGTATTCTGCATTTTTTTCCACAAGAGTTCTGTCTTCTTACATACTACATTATTTATTTATTTACTATATTTATTGTTAATTGTCTGTCTCCCTCCACAAGACAGAGATCCTTTCCATCTTTTCTTCCCCCTAATATATCCCAAAGGCTAAGGATACCATCAGGGACATAATAATCTCTGAATAAGTGTGTACAGAATGAATAAAAGACAAATGGATGTTTTCTTTATTGAAAAAGATATAAAGAAGTGATTTTAGTTTTTGGACATACAAACTGGTTCCCTTTTTATTATCTCATTATGGCTGAGAGATCACATTGCTTAGTTCTATCTTGGGATTAAATTCTGGGCTACAGTTTTGGAATCTTTACAAGTGGGATAATTGGTAGAGAATACAGTGATCACACTTATTTATTGTGTCTTTCTCAACATTGGGCTCCCTTCTCCATCACTCTCTCTTCCCAGTGTTACTGTGATTCCATGTGGGCTGTGACCAAACTTATTAATTCCACTCAGATATAAAAAATCCTCAGTGAAAGAGAGTTTTTGGTCACCTCCCTGAAAAAATCATGGTTTCTGTGCAATGGTGAATTCACTGTCTGCAAGACCATCAGCCCTTGTTGGTCTGATGAAGTATACAAATCCAATATTTTCCTGAATATAAGAGCCGGTGAAAACTAACTAAAAAATAAGGACAAAACTTAAAGCATTTATCACATAATCAGGCAAATAGAGTAAAATGTAGTTTCTGACAGTTGAGTGTATAATGAATTCAGAAAAAATCACATTATAAACAGATCGAAGTTTTCCTTATATATCAAGATTCTATTTTATGTGAATTAAAGTTCTATTGAATTCCATTTTTCTTTTGCTGCATATAAAAATGATTTGACGATAAAGCATATCTTAGACATAGGGATGTTTGAATGTGGGAAGTAAAAGCATTCTGTAAGATTTTCCAAAAAAGCCTAAGTTTGATAGGAAGAGAGAATACCCATTTGGTAGAAATTGTGAAATACTAAAGGTATGAGTGTGGGAGGATTTGGGAGAGATTTGGCTCACTGATCCAGCAGATTTTTGAATAAATCTGTCTTGTAGACCAAGACTCTTGAATGTTTGCCATGTGACAATATTTGCTTCATTTGGGAAAGATAGATTTGGCAAACTCTTACTATTGTTTCTTAGGCATGGTGTACAAGGCCTTGAGGTTGTACTCCATTGAGAAAGTATATCCAATTTACAAGGCAAGGAAATGGTAATGTGAAGTAGTCTGAGAATTTCTTATTTTTTTGCTCTCTGTAGAAAAATATGCATGATACTTGTTAATATTTTTTTAAATAGAAGAAGATTGTCACTAAATGCCCCAAGAAAATAAGACAGTTATAATTAGATGTCATCTTTTCTAGGTTATAACAAACAGGCTGGAGGGTCAAGTTTCTGCCTCACTTTGGGGAAGTATTGCCATGTCTCATCAATGGAACTTGGTGATGGACACACCTCTCTTTTCTTCCGCCTTCTCTAAGTTAAGAGTACCTCATCGGCTCAGAATTTTGAAATTAAATTAAGAAATCTCACAGGAAAATTACTGATAAATTAGTGTGAGTGATATATCATTATCACATGATGTACTGTATGAATTTAATAGAAATCTAGAAAAAAAAGTCACACCTTGATTGATTCTGTCTCTTTGAGTTCTGAATATTTATTTTACTGCTCTTGAAAAGATTCAATTAATTAATAGGGCCTGGTAAAAAGAAGACAGTTTTCCTAATTTTGGCAAAGATTTCCAGAGCAACTTTATCATATAAGCATTTGGAAAATGTGGGTATATCATAAATTACATCTGATTCATAATGAGTTTTTAATATACAGTTTACTAGACTGACCAAAAATTGGAAGCGAGAAGACTGAAGAACTATCTTATATGTAGACTTATGTAGTCACTTTTTTTTTTTTGGAATTTAATATGTGATACATTATTGGGTAACTTCCACTATTGGTGTCTATTAGGTTTAATTTCTATTCTAATGATTATCCTCCAGGAGGCATGCCATGAGACCTCATCAGAATTGTAAAGGCAGTTGGCATGAAAAGTAACATGTTGCTTAAAAATTTATATTTAATGTTATAGTCTTATATGTTGAATGAAAAGAAAATGTATCTTTTTAATAATCTGAACTATAAAAAGAAGTAGCTTGATACCAGTTTAGGTAGTGCAAACACACAGATGATAGAGTGGTAAAACATTTGGAATGAGCCATGCAGTTATTAAGGTCAACGACACAGGTTCGTTACTTGTTATTTTCTTTATGTGCATGTAAGGTATGATTTTTATAGCTAGCTCAATTGTATATCACAAGTATCAGTCAGAATATAATCCCAAATCTTTATGAGTTTACAATAGCCTGCATGATCTGGCCTTGGGTTACCTGTCCTACTACTCTTCCCATTTTTCACTCTGTTCCAGCTTCACTGGCCTTTTCATCACAGCCCCCTACGTGGAATGTTCTGGTATCCTTCTGGCTCACTACTTATTCACTTCATTCAGATTTCTGCTCAGAAGTCCCCCCTCAGAGATGCCAACACGCCAGCCCCTCTTCCCCAACCCTTCCCACCGGTCTCTAGTCCCTTACTCTACTTTATTTTTCTTTATGCATTTGTTGCAGTAGCATATTATATATTTAGTATTTTAAAAAATTAATTTGATGTCTCCATCAACAGAATATGCAAGAACAGGGGAGCTGCTTTGTTCAGTGTATTACCAGAGCTTACAACAGTTCCTGGTCCAGGGTAGACACTCGATAGATAATGGTTAAATGAATGAATGGATGGATGAATAAAAAGGAGCCTCGCGTCTGGGATACCTTGAAATGAACACTTACAATACCATCATTCAGATTGTCTGATTATGCTTTTTTTTTCTTTTTTTATTTTACTTTATTTTTTAAGTTTTTCTTTGAGTATCTGAATTTAGCAAGCAAAACAAAACAAACAAATGAAACAAAAAAAAAAATCCTCAAAATATTTTATGAGACTATGCCAAGTTCAGGTTTATACATACTACAAAGAATGGCATCCAATTTAAGTGGTATGATCTGTGTCAAAACTGCTGACCAATGCCTCGATCTAATGCTCATAATGGAACACTATTTGAGTTTAAAACAGGGATATGTTATTTTTTAAAGCAAGATTTTTTCCCAAGTTTAATTATTTGTTTTTCATGAGTTTGGATATCCTGAAATGTATAATCAAGACTCTTCCAGGGGATTAAAAGAAATTAATTGTAGAGAATAGAAAAATATCTCAAATGATGGAGAAAATTTTAAGAAAAAACATTTCTCATAAGAATATTTATTTGTCATATTTTTCTGTGAGACAAAATGACTCACAGAATGACTTAGCTGACAGCACCAAATTTTAATTTTGCAGGTACTCATCACCTTGTTTTGTTCTTAGATCTGATGAATCTACTGATGAAGGAAATTATGCTTAGCTATTTATTTAATATATAGAGAATAATTTGTTTTCTCAATTGTGCTTAGCTATTTATTTAACATACAGAGAGTAATTTGTTTTCTCAAGTATTGGGGTCAAAATTTTTCAAGTCAAATGAGCTAAATAAAAAAAGATGAATAGAGTAGGCCTGCGGTATTCTGGAAAGCTGCTCCTCCAAATAAGGCTTTATAGTGGATTAAACTAAACTATTTTTAGAATATCAGAGGAAAGATTTTAATATAAAAATAATGTTTTCTTTTTATAATTATTGCTCTGTGTTTAAATTTTTCTGAAATGTTAAATAGCATTAAAAGAGAGCAAATTTTTTTCTTATACTAAAATATTACACAAAAACTTAGAAAGAAAATGACATACGAAAGTACTACTTGCAAAATCAAATTCCTCTCGCTTCCCTTGCCACTGAGAGTAAATGTATCGTATGTACAGCAGAACTCCAAATCTAGAGGTGCTTTAGCCACTATGTGCTTGGTGTGCAGAAAATTTAGTCTTTCTTTTTCTAGAATCGTCTCCATTCCATTCCTCAGTACTCATTCGGTTTGCGGTTCCTGGGGAGGGGACTAGCTCACACATAATGTAGAAATGTGAGAGTCTGTTTGAAGTTTTTCATTTCTTCTGCATCCTTAAGCATCTAGAGCTTTTGCCATCTTCCTGGGGCTGACTCCCAACTCCCATCTCCCCTTGGCTGCCTGCCCTTTTGCTATGCCCTCCAGGGATTTTCTCTCTTGCAAAATAACTCCTGCTTTTCTTCCACCAGCTCTTAGAGAGGTTTAACCACAACAGAGCTGTTGGACACAGTTTTTTCTTTAATAATACAGTCATCTCTTTTCCAGAGCATGCAGACCTGGGAGGCAGGGGGGCAAGAGACACTGAGGTGAGACAGGATAGCAAGGGAGCGCACTGGATAGGGTGTCGGCCAGGCTGGGCAGACATAGTATAACTCTGTACCTGAAATAAGTCCCTTCAGCCCCTGCTCCCAAAATATCCATGCCTTGCCTTTTAGCTAGCCACTTTATACTGTAATTTTACCTTTTCTTCCTCCCTTCCTTCCTTTTCCTTTCCTTCCTTCCTTTCTTCCTTTTTTTCCTTCCTTCCTTCCTTCCTTCCCTCCTTCCTTCCTTCCTCCCTTCCTTCACTCTCTCCCCCGCCCCTTCCTCCCAGTATATTTTAAGCACCTTTGTGCCAGGCATTATGCGAAACCTTTCATTGACTCTATTATCACCAGTGATCCCCAATCTAAACACATCTGCATCTCAGTTATAACAGTATTCTTGTTCTTTTCCATAAGATTTCTGTGTCAACCAGAGCTCTAAACTCACTCTAAATTTTCGGAGGAGGAAACCTTTCATTCTCTCAACAGATATCAGAAATTCCCATGCTTTCTCCTTTTGCCATCCCAACAAGATTTGAAAACAAAACAACCAAATCTTCCAAATCAGGGTGTGTGCCAGCAAGGTTTTAATGTGTGAAACACACAGAACCTTTTATTTCAGTGGCACAGCGAGTCTGCACAGTGCCCACAAAAGATCTCTAGGGGGCAGTATGACCCAATGCTGCAGCTGTCAGGGATGTTAAATATTCAAAGCCTCAGGATGATTTTTGTGGATTGGTTTCTATCTGGCTAATGAACCGTTTCTAGGGAAAAGGTCACTAAAGGAGAAAGCATGTTGTGTCATTTTATCATTCTCTCTTTGTCCTCTTTTTCTGGCGTAAGATAAATGGAAAGACTGCCCTCAGGACAGAGTTCTACTTAGTTTAGGGAGTAGAAGGAGAGTAGCATTTAGGACTGATGGCAGAGAGTATTAGATTCAGAGGAAATGCCTTGATTGGGAGATTCATTTTCTTGTTGTCAAGTCTCCTTGGGGAGGCAAGAGGAGAAAGGATGAGGATTCCTGATATTGGTTGAGATGATAACTGGCTTCCTTCTAGATTTTAGAGTGAGTTTAGAGCATTACAGGACGCAGAAATGTTCTTAGGTGGGTATATTTGCTGTGTAGCATCAGTGAGCCGACCCTGAGGAAAAGAACCCTGGCTAGAGGGGACAAGGATCCTCAGCAGAACCAGACTAATTCACTGCGGAGACCCAGCACAGAAAGATCTAACCTCTTGTGACACTCTCCATGAAAATTCAAACACGATGGAGCATTGTTGGAATATTATTGTAATATGGATATTGTAGATCACATAATTTTGGTTGATATTGTGTTATTTTAAAAATCTTAAAAGAATTTTTAGAAATGAATAGCTTTAAAGTATGGGTAATTTAAGGATAACATGACTCATAATACAGGGATTTTCATGCCATCAGTTCATTTAACTAAAAGTTGCATTGGCATTTACTGAATAATATATTTTTTTAAATATAAGAATAGGAAATGTGAAAAGGCTTTGTAAACAAACCAACATATTTGGTATATGTATACATATATATAGACACACACACCTATTATATATACACATACATACGTATACCTTCCATGATGTGTTCTAGTACAAGTTTGAAAGCAGGTGAAATTAACTAATTCTCAGGTATTTACAATAAAAGCTTTGAAATTTGACTGTCTTTAGAATTAAAAGTAGTGAAAAGGTCCTATAGATAACAGGAGTAAAAACAATGTCCTCGAGTAAATCATATTTTCAAGAAACATCGATTATCAACAACTTGAGAAAGTGTTGCAAAATTACTTTATCTATAAGGTAGAGCTCAAATCAATGAAACAATTTTCTCTCTTTATCTCAAGAGGGTTTTCTGGTTTGTGTAACCACTAAGCTTTGCCCTCTCTGGTCATTGTGCATCTCATTCTGCCTCACTGAAGGCCTGAAGAATACTTGTAGTTTCATATGAGGTTATGCTAATTGATGGAACAAAAGGCAGATCTGCTGTGAAGCTAATGAAGCTTAAGCTCCAGGCTCACTCCTTTGCCTAAGCCTCTGTGAAAGCTGGGTGTTATGGGGGAGTTTTAAGGTGTTCTAGGTGGAAAGAGTAACCCAGGCTGCAACCAGGAAAAATTTTTGTCTAAGAAATTCTGGTAATTGCCTAAAGAGATCTCAGAAGAAAGGGACCTAAATTTCTAAGGCTTCTATGATATAATGGGATTTTTAAAGTCTTCTTCTAAATAAATTTACTTTTGTGAATTTTGTATTTGTATTCTTTTTTGAGAAGATAGTCTGTCAAATTGTACAAGCTTAAAGTTGACAAAACGTGCATTCATCCCCAACTGTGCCAAGTAGATGCAAAAATGTGCAAAAGCTCAAACACAATGCACATGTTTTCTTGCTCATATAATACTACAGGATAGGTGAGGAGGTTGGTGGGGCAGCCCTTCTCCATACAGTCATTCAGGGACCCAAGATAATGCACATCCTGCCATCCTCGAGATAGCTTCCAATGGAATGGTAGGGTTGTCAACATTCTGGGAAGTCAGAGGAAGAAATATGTGGGGGCAGGATTTTGTGGGCCAGCCTGGGGAGTGATGCCCTTCATTTTTGTCCACATTCCGTTGGGTCAGTCATGTGCCAAAACTAAATTTAAGGGAAGCACGGAAATGTTGTCCAGCGGGGTGCTCAGGAAGGAGACGAGAAGATGTATTTGGGGTAAGTCTTTGCCACAAGCAAATTTGTCTAACAGTTTTTGTGGTCTAGGCACACAGTTTGTACAGATGTACCTTTTTGTATATAACCATTTTACTGAGGGATGAAAAAAACTTCTAAAAAATATATAGAATGAGATTTAAAATCTCACTCTAACACTATATTTACCTAGCAGTCATTTAATGAACACTCGTAAACTTAATGCTTAAAAACCAATACTCTAACAGGGACTAGTAATTGAGTCTCTTAAACAGGAGTAGTATATCCTAGATTTTAGGATCTCAAGAGATTGTTCACAGTGTGGCACCAGAAAACAGGAAGATTCTGGGCCTCCTACCCTCTTTTGGTAACTGAGGTCAGGTGAATACCTGGAACAATAGCAGCACTGTGGTTACTTAATCATCCATGTACTATTGAACCAGGGAAAACATCCTATGAAACGGAAATTAATTATGTGATACCTTTTAATATGTTTGCTTAAAACCAATGTGCAAATATCATAAGGATTCATGGCGCATATGATGAAGTCATTTCAAATAGATTGGGAATTTAGAATGCACAGAAAATCCACAGATTAGCAAAGAAGGTGATTTTTCAAGTGAATGATGAAGTTCCTAAAACGAGAACTGTAATGTTTAATATATAGAATTTTTTGAGAGTTAAACTAAATGAAATAATGTAAGTAAATGACCTTTGCTAATTATAAAGCACTGTAGAAATACAAAGAATGCTTATTGCTGTTTTTACATACTATTCTAAAATTTTCTTTATGATCTCCTCCTCACCTAAACAGTATATGTAGCTGCCCAAAAATGTATTTATTTGAAAACACATTTATAACATGGCATCTCTGTTTTTTGCAGTGATAAACATCTAAAAATTATAATTGTCAATAGAAAATATGATCTGATATATATTTTCTTTACACATGACTTTCCAGAAAGGGAGCTGATGCTTAAGAGCAGAGCAAATTAAGTCTGAAAGCTATGTTTACTCCTGAGGTACTTTGTACCTCAAGTCGTTTTTTCTTTCCCCTTAAAAAACTGTCATCGAAATCAGAGATTCAGCTTTATAAATCAGTCTGTTTTCCGTTTTTACTGGTGCAAATTTTCTACTAGATAAAAGTAAGTAATCCTTAAGTGTTTTTAGTACCACTACCAGGAAGAATGCTCAAAGTTACAAAAGATGGGCAAGAACATAAAATTTTCAATAATAAATAAAAAATCATCAGATATCCAAAGCAGCAAATATAAGAAGCAGCTTAATAATTGCAAAATTGTTACTAAGAATTTTATATAGAGAGAAGCTAATAATATGCTATAATAAGAGACTTTGATTATGTATTTCAATTACTAGTTATTGGTTTGGTTAAGCTGATAATATATGGTCAATGTAACTTATAGCTGATTATCAATGCCTCATCATTTTCTTTTCTAGCTGATTTTATCCAAAGCTTCAGATTCTCATCTACAAAATTCAAACATTAACTAAAAGGCAGTGGTGGCTGGATTTTTTTTAAGTGTTCAGATATGTTAGGAAGTTCTGTGCACTATACTAATCCTAGCCTGAAAATTCCAGATTTGTTTTTAAGAAGTTTCTGTATATTTTAAAGCATATTTACAGTAGAGTTCAGAAACTACTGCACCATTTAGGTGAAAGTGAACAGGGATTTAAGACTGTATTTTTAGTAAAAAAATAAGTGACACAAAAGGCCATAAAAAAATTGTCTATCCTCGAGGTCAAGGAGGTGGTGGGAAAGTCATCAAATAACAGAAGTCACCAAATAACACAAAGTCACTAGATAACAAGACATGTATATAAAGGACAAAATGAGTAGTGCAGATAACGACTGCTATAAGAATGATGGGGAGTCCATCTGGGGTGTTAGAGCCAGGGGTGGCTTCTTGGAAGATGTGAAGTTTGTGCTGGCTTTGACACACCAATAAAGTTTGCTTCAGTACAGAGAAGAGGAGCAGTGACAGGATTTCACATGTAAGACTCAAAAAAGCAAAAAAAAGTTCAAAACTAGGACTTATTAATTATTTTTAAGGGTAAGTTAAAGATTCTTCTTCAGCAAAGCAATGAGAAGGTATAACATAACATGTAAATTGAGCCACACTTGAATGCTAGACAGAGTAAGGTGGGCTTTATTCCTTAAAAAATGTGGATCTGAACACCTACTTCCAGAAAGATAGCATAGAGCAGATATTTTTCTTGATTCTTCGCATTAAGTAAAACTAAAAACCCTGTACACTTATATATACGACAAATGAAGGACTCTGAAAGGTGGAGAGAAGAAGGCAGACCAGCTACGAACTTAAGCACCTAAGGAACAACACGGTGAGGAGATACTTGGGTTTTCTTTTTGCCTCATACATCCCAGGCTTGGAGCTGAAGAAGACTGCAACCCAGAAATACCAACAGACATAATAAATAAATAAAGCTCCAACAATAGCCTGCTCTCTTTAGTCAAAGGATTATGAAAAGAGAAGCTTAGCAAGACAGAAAACTTTTAGACAATAACGGGTCTAGTCCACAGAAAACACTGTGGCTCTGCCCCCATCCATGCCAGCCAAGGTCAAGTAGGGAGCCTAGCTTTCCAATCTTACCAGACTGTGACAAAGTGCCCAATCTCCCTTCGAGGGTGATGTCAGAGAAAGCTGAGTAGGGACCTGGGATTTTCATCCTCCTGAGTGGTAATGAGTCCACATAGTGTCAGTAGAGTTGATAGTTAGTGGTCTTAGCAGAGTTGTTAGTAGAGGCCATGCAGGGAGCAATCACATGGCATTCTTACCAGTCCCTGCCAGGGAGTTATCAGTGGAAGTGTAGTGGGGATTTGGAATTCCCAACCCTGCCTGGCAATTAGACCAGCCCACCACGCCCCAACTTGGGAATCAACAGAGGCAGAAAGGGAAACCTAGATTCCTGGGCATTTATCCCGGAGAAATAAAAACTTATATTCACACAAAAGCCTTTACGCAAATATTTATAGTAGTTTTATTTGAAATAGCTACTAACTAGAAACAACCCAGATGCCCTTAAACAGGTGAATGGTCAAACTGGTACATCCGTACCTTGGAATATTACTCACTAATCAAAAAAAAAACAACTGTTGATACATGCAACAATCTAGATGGATCTCCAGAGATTTAGTCTGAGTGAAAGAAGAGAATCCCAAAAGGTTATAGCCTGTAATTCCATTTAAATATCATTCCTGTAATGACAAAACTACAGAAATGAAGAACCAATTAGTGATCGCCAGGTGTTAAGGAAAGCGGGATAAGAGGAAAGTATGTGGCTGTTAAGAGCAACATGGGAGATCCTCGTGGTCATGGAATTGTTCAATATCTTGATTATATCAATACCAATATGCTGTTTGTGGTATTGCATTGTTTTATATTTTTGCATGGCTATAGTTTTCCCATTGAGGGACATTGGATGAAGGACACGTGGCATCTCTCTGTATTATTTCTTACAATTGCATGTGAATCTACAATTATCTCAAAATTAAAATTTTGGTTGAAAAAATGTAAAGCTAATTAGGTGGTTTTTCTGTTTTTCAGAAAGTAGCAACATAAGAATGGATTGGAAGTGAGAGCCTGAAGGAGGAGAGCCAAAAAAGAGACCAAAATTAAATTATCAGCCATTAGTCCCTTCCCTCTGAGGAAAACCAGCTCATCATAAGTATTTAAATATTTATCCCATTCATATCATAGTGTTTTATAAGCATCGTTGACTGATGTTAGCGCTGTAGGTTTGCAGAGCTACCACATCCCAAGATACTGCTGTCCTTTACCAAAAAGAGCTCAGTCTCCCCCAGGATAAAATTTCCTGCTTTGTGTTACTAAGGACCAGCAAAGTGGGAGCACTGATTATAACACACAAATCATATTTAGCTCTAGCCCCTTTCCGTTCTTGCAGTAGTAGCTGAAACAGAATGGAATATTAGAGTGATTTTACCATAAACATATTTTTTGACCAACAGGAAGTATATATGAAGAGGCTATATGTCAAAAGACACAAATTTACCTTCAACATTATACTCTTGATCTGATCTTAAAGTAAATATTCTAAAATGGTTAATATCTGGTTAATTATCTGTGAATTAAAGGAAGAGATGAGGAAAGATGTGAGAAAGTCTTGTGATATTTCAGATACATAGTATATTTTAGATATACACATGTAACATACTTGAAAAACAGAACAAGTTGGTTTGCTGTTTGCCTATATTAGCAACATTCATTATAGTATTAAACAGTGTATGTAGTAGACACAAAGGAGTGCAAGATATGATGGCTTAATAACATCAGGCTAAGTATGTATTTTATTTGAACATAGCTACACATGAGGACAATTACTCACATATACAGTTTTCAATTTTACTTGATGCTGCTGAGTGGAACATCTAACACCAACTGTAGGAGATGAGTCATTTTATCTTTGATATTCAGAAGAATTCTTCAAGGAGACCAAGTAGAGAATACAGAAAAAAAAATAAAAGTAAAATAAAATAAATTACCCACAGCCCTAATAACTTAAAGAAACCACTATTAAACTTTGGCATGTTTCCTTCTGCAATCACTTTTTAAATGCAAACATTTTTGCTTTGTTTTTAAAATTGATTTATAACCATACTTTTTGTACAATATTGGATCTTTTTTTCCACATAACATAATGTAGCAGATCCAATTCCATCTTCTCTGCCCATCTTCACATTAGTTCTGTGCAGTAAGGAGTGACTGGGGCCCAATTCTGCTTGTTGAAATGTGAGGAGAAGGCTGCTGGAGGCTATGAGGAATATATACATATTTATTTTGTGATAAAAGTCAAGCACACAAAAAGAAAGTCTCTTGCTACCAAGTTTGCTTCTTTGCTCCTTGCCTTTGAATTTGGTTTTATGTCTACTGTAGAAGCCAGATTGTGATTATGAGGAGATAAGTCAAAAAATGAACTGTCAGCATGATGCTCATAACAGAGCAGAACAAGTGGAGAGCCTGGGTTCTGGATGTCTTTGTTGAGCAACTGAACTGAAGCCAGCCAACAGCCAGTGACCTTGAACAACCTGTTAGGTGGGAAAAATAACCCAAAATTCATGAATGTCACCAGTAATTGGGTATCTGTTACTTGATACTTGAAGCAAGTGTGGCCCCAGGTGTGACACATGCTATTGGATAATCTTTATACATGTAATTATAAATGCCACAGAATGTTTCAGAGAGGATTTGCAATAGTTAGTTTTTTTTTGTTTGTTTATCTGCTATTATTGGACTGGAAGCCTTTACATTTTATAGACAACATAAGAGGAGACATTCCTGTGCATACCAGTTTCCTGGCCTTATACTTAGGTAACCACTGCAGTGAATTTACTAGTTCAAAAGATATGATAAATTGTAAGGTTTTAGATACATTTGTGGTAGTTAAGTCAGATGGTCTTATTCACATGTTACTGAAGAAAGAATTAACAATTTCAGAGATACTACATTATTTCCCTAAAGCTACAAAGAAAACCAGGACTTAGAACCGGGCTTTCAGGTTCTGATTATTTTCATCTTTCAAATATCCTATACCCCATCCACTGGAGAACAGCACATGGAGAGACTCAGTTACAGAAGACATTAAATATGAAAAGCTTTTCTTTTAAGACTCTCCACTGCCGTTTCTTGTAACAGCTTCTCCCTTTTGCTAATCTCTCTACTTCCATCTGTCAAATATTTTCTGCTAAGGGCTCCGGGGGTGCGACCAGGATGTCTCCTGCTCAGGGTAATCCGATACGTTACTCTATCTGAGAGTATTACTCTTGTGGAGCAATTCTCAAACTTTGACCACAGAACTCTAGGACCACAGGGCTCTGAGAGCATTTTAAGGGATCCATAAGATCAAAACTATTTTTATAGTTCACTTGTCTTTTTCACTATGTTTTATCTTCAGCAATGATATAAATGCAATGAGAGGTAAACTGCTGACAGCTTAGCTTAAATCAAAGCATTGACGTCAAACTATACTAGTATTCCCTATTTCACTGCCACAAATTGGCTATTTTAAAAAAAAGTCGGTTTCATTTAAGAATGTCCTTGATGAAGCAATAAACATTATTTATTTTATAAAATTTGAATCCTTGAGGGCAAGTCTTTTTTTTGTGTGTGTGAGGAAGATTGGCCCTGAGCTAACAACTGCCAATCCTCCACCATTTTTTTTTTTTGGCTGAGGAAGACTGGCCCTGGGCTAACATCCATGCCCATCTTCCTCTACTTTATATGGGACACCACCACAGCATGGCTTGACAAGCGGTGCGTCCGTGCGCACCCGGGATCCGAACTGGCGAACCCCCGGCCACGGCAGCAGGAGCGCGTGCACTTAACCGCTTGCGCCTCCGGGCCGGCCTTTAACATTTTTTAACATTCTGTGTGACAAAAATGGGATGTTTGCATTGAGAACTTCTCCTGCATACCAAAGTAGAATGGTTTTCTTTAGAAACTGTTCTTTGGATTAAATTGTGAGCTAAACTAGCTGCTTTTCCATTAGAACCACATTTTTACTCTAAAGAATAACTGACAAACTATGGTTATTCACACTCAGACATTTGAGAGATATTTTTGTGAAAATGGACAGAGGGAGCCCAACAGTATTGTTGTTAATGATAAAATTCAAGCTTTCAAGCAAAAATTAGAGTTTTTGAAAACTTGTCTCAGTACCTGAGAGCTTGACAGCTTCTCAATACTTAAAGAGTTTCCTGATGAGATTGATGATGGTTTTAATGAATATGATGTTCTAAAATTGTATACTGAATTTGGAAGATTTTTACAGTTTAGCAAACCGATGTTTTTCAAATGATCAGCGTATGGTCTTACAAAATAAAGCACAGGAGAAAATTCATTCAAAGTGAAAGATAGAACAATGGATTTTAATGTATCAGAATACTAAAAGTTATTGATATGGTTTCAGATTACGTTTTGCAGCTAATCTTTAAAAAATACAATCTTTAAAAAATACCCACAATTATCTGAAAGGACTATTAAAATGCTCCTCCCTTTTCCTACTATATCTGTGAGAGGTCAAATTTTCTTCAAATACTTCAACCAAAACAACACATTAAAATAGATTGAGGGGGCTGGCCCCGTGGCTTAGAGGTTAAGTGCTTGTGCTCCGCTACTGGCGGCACGGGTTCGGATCCAGGGGGCGCACGGACGCACTGCTTGTCCGGCCATGCTGAGGCTGCGTCCCACATATGGCAACTAGAAGGATGTACAACTATGACATACAACTATTTACTGGAGCTTTGGGGGAAAAAGAAAAGGAGGAGGGCTGGCAATAGATATTAGCTCAGAGCCGGTCTTCCTCAGCAAAAAGAGGAGGATTAGCATGGATGTTAGCTCAGGGCTGATCTTCCTCAAAAAAAAAAAAAAAAAGATTGAAAACAGAAGTAAATATGAGAATGCAGCTGTAATCTACTCAGCCAGACAGTAAAGACGTTTGCAAAATGTAAAACAACGCCACCCTTCTCAACAACTTTTTGTTTAGAAAAACTATACTTTTCATAAAACATGCTATTTATGTTATTATCCAATAGATGTGTTGTTATTATTTTAAAACACATTAAGAAATATTTTTAAATTGCCTCAGTTTTAATTTCTCAGTGTTAGAAATTAAAACACTATATTTATGTATATATCCTACATTAACAAAAGTCTTTGGGGTCCTTAAAGTTTTTTAAGAGTATAAAAGAGTCCTGAGATCAAAAGTCATTAAAAAAAATTGATCTTGGGGCTGGCCTGGTGGTGTAGTGGTTAAATTCGCACATTCCGCTTCGTCGGCCCGAGGTTGGCTGGTTCGGATCCTGCGCATGGACCTACTCACTGCTCATCAAGCCATGCTGAGGCGATGTCACACATAGAAGAGCTACAACTCTACAACTATGATACACAACTATGTACTGGGGCTTTGGGGAGAAAAAAGAAAAAGAGGAAGATTGGCAACAGATGTTAGTGTAGGGCCAATCTTCCTCCAAAAAAAAAAAAATTGATCTAGCATATTTGTTCTCTCAGCCAACACTTGTATTTTTACTGCCTTCTTCACTTTTTTAACCCAAAGTAGAGAATTTTAGTGGTTTTTGAAATACCACTGGGAACATGAGGGGAGTCATTTTCATTAAAGGAAATTTCAATGCCTCTGTGAAGCATCTTCTGCAGAATCATAAAATTCTTTCTGACAGGAAGCCCCTCCTCCTTGAACTAAACCTCAAGTGGATAAAAGATCTAACAGGATTTGCCTGTCTCTCTTATGGCTTCCAAAAAGAGACAATAGAAAAGCTAGAACTGGACTTATATTTACAAATAGAAATGCTACAAATGGAAAGAAACTTAGCAGATACCCAATCCCACTTGTTTGCTCTGTGAATAAGGGAAGTAAGATCCAGTAATGTTATGTGACTCCTTTAAAGTCACACAAGTTGGCACATCTCAAAGTAGAACCCAGTTTCCTTGACCTCTTGTCTCTTCCTATTGTACTGTATATCTTGAAAATAACTTTGTTTTAAAATTGCATTTTGCTGGGGCCGGCCCGGTGGCGCAAGCGGTTAAGTGCGCGTGCTCCGCTGCGGCGGCCCGGGATTCGCTGGTTCGGATCCCGGGCGCGCACCGACGCACTGCTTGGTAAGCCATGCTGTGGCGGCGTCCCATATAAAGTGGAGGAAGATGGGCACCGATGTTAGCCCAGGGCCGTCTTCCTCAGCGGAAAAAAAAAAAAAAAAAGAGGAAGATTGGCGGATGTTAGCTCAGGGCTGATCTCCTCACAAAAAAAAAAAAAAATTGCATTCTGCTTTCTGACATTATGATGGAGTTGACCTTAATCTCATCTCAATTTAATGACTTCATCTTTCACATGAGTCCTTGTGGGTAGAATTATACACAATTACTAGTAGTACGGCATAAATTTCAGAGCTATTGTTAACTTGAAATGATGAGTAAGTGCAGGATGACCTTTGCTGATGAAATATAGAAACAGAAGTCCCCCAGATTGTGGAGAGTGAGAAATTTCTCAACGTATTCATGCATATCTATGTGCGTGCAGGTCTGCTCCTCCCTGTGAACTTTATGAACTATGGGAGTCACTGTGAGTTCACATCAATGGTTAACTCATGCAATTTTTGGCTTGACTCTTAACTTTTCCATTTCCTTCCTTATTTTTCTTCCGTGACATGGTTGAGACTAAAACATATTTTTTTCTGCAGAAGCTATGTCACATAAAGAAAGCATCTTACTCTTTAGTGTATTGAAAAGTATTTAGTGTGTTTAGAAATAAACTCATTTAATTAGAATAAGGATAATCACTCTAGTCGAAGATTCCTTCCTATATGAATCATTCTTATTTTTGCTGTCTTGTGGTCATAAATTGGACCCCTAACCTAGAACAAATTTCTCACAGAGGCAAGTAATTGATCATAAAGTAAATAAAACAAGAAAGTGTGAACAAAATAGAATACATATAATGTCACAAATGGGAAAAAACTCAGAAATATATGTCCCAGTGTTTATGTGGCCATAGCAGCAACTCTGTACACATGTGACTGAGTGTAAGTATCAGGGAGATGAGAGAGCAGCACTATATGATGTGAAATTTTGACAATCATCTTCTAGTTTTATTAGTGCTGACTATCCAATACTTTATTTCAGAAAACAGATTTACTTTGAAAATTAAAATTTCCACTATCTGTTGTGTGTGTGTGTGAGTGTGGCAGTGGTGGTGGTGTATGTGGTGCGTATACTGGAAAATTTTCAGCATTTCACCATATGTTCTCAAAATTCAGTTATTTTGTAAAGTTGAAAAAAAAAATCCTGGAAACTTCAGGTAGTCAAAAAGATCTTATATTGCATCTGATAAATCACTTGGTGCTATTGTGGGCATAACTACATAAAAATAACTAGCAATCCGCCTACCTTCTCTTGCCAACACACAAATACCCGTAGAAACTCAATATTATCCTAGGCTGAAAACCAACACATTTTCTCTAAGATTATCTGCGTTACTTATATGGTCATTTTTTTTTTTTTTGATAAATATCCTTGGTTATTTTTAGTGATCAACAGGATCATTGTGTTCTCTAAAAGAATTCACTCTTCAGAGCTCTGCTATCTCTGCTGGATGGACTCCTCATACATTGGAATGGGCAGTAACACTTTTCCCCCAAAGTGGAGTTAAATATAAATTTACTATATCTGGACCCCATTGTAGATGGATCAATTATCTAAATGACAACACTTTTTATAAGGCAATCTTCCTGACAGATTTATTGCTAAAGATAGAATTATAGAGAGGATTTGAGTACAAATTATTAATGAGTTTATTTCTGTCTTTTAAAATGAGAATTTTAAAGCCATGAAGATCTTGATGAACACATTTGTTTTATTATTTAGGACAAAGATGATAAACAGAAAAGCCTACTCTGAGTATAGGTTCTTTCCATGTTTAGTTACCTGAAAATCTCAACGCCACTGCCAAAAACTGTGTGTCTGTATTTAATATTAATGAAGGTACATGATTTATGCAAGGACCAGAAAATTATGTAGATGCTCCACTGGGCTGCTGTTTCTAAGACTATGTTCTTTCAATCAATAATAGCATTGTCTTGGGTCTTCAAAACTCACAAACACTTTAATAAACTTGAAGGTAAAAACAACATTAAAATGAACTATAACATTTTTGTTTTTTATTTTTTCACTTGAATAATTATTGCCCAATTACTTTGAGATAATTACTCTTTGAGACATGAGATCAAATGTAGATATATGAAAAAAAGATATGGTCTCTGCCCTCAAGGAGCTTACAGTCTGAGAAAATTCAGAGATCGCTATGGCTAGGGAATTAGCTTGCCAGACTACATTGGTAGCTTGTAGGTCTATGTTACTGGGAATTGTACTTTGAATGTGTCAAGGCTTAACTGGAAAAAGCTTGAAGGCAGAGTAATGAGGACTAGACAGAGTACATTTGTTTTTCAATTTTACTAAGATCTGGCCCTAACAATATCCTCTCTACCATCTTTGACTTTCTTCTGACCAGAAGAAACCAAAAGTCAGAGAATTGAAGTACTTTTTTTTTTAATTTATAGCTGCTAGAAAGAAATGTATAACTGCTCAGGACAGAATTTAGGACTGGAATATAATTCCAGTCCTAAAACTATTTCTTTCAGAAAAACAAGACAATATATCCAGTAAAAGTTCTTTGACATGAAAAAACTTTAAATCCTCAGAGGAAAGTTTGAAATTCTCTGATATTTTGCTTATTCTTTGAAAGCTGTTATATCAGTTCCAAACAGGCCCCCAAAGTAGAGGGAGCAAAGACTTAAATATGGCAATTACTAAAGCAGAGAGATGTGTGAATACCATTCACAGAACACGGTCTTGCTCTGAGTCCTCTGGTGCACTGTAGCTTCTAGAACCATGGAGTATGTGTTTCTTCCCTCCCCCACACCTGCCCTTGTCCCCTCTTTCTTGCGGCTATCAATCATCCTTAATGCAATTGTTTAGGTAAAATGAGCTGCTTTGAAGCTCTACATATTGGTGTTTACAGATCTTTCTGATCAGAAAGAAGCAAAAGGCTTTGACTGTAATAATATCTCTGCTTGGGTAGACATTCATGATCTTGAAGAAAACAATAGACTTCTGAGGGGAAATCCATCATGTATATATGCTGAAATCTTGGTGCAGTGGCATCATCTTGCAAGAAGCATATAAACACCAGGACCCCTATTAAACTTCTAGTCATTGCTTAAAATGAAGAGGGTAGTAATGGTGGTGGTGGTGGCCAAGAAGAAGGGGAAGAGGAAGGATTGGGCAATGTTTAAAAAAGAAGAGGGGGCCAGGGTTGTAGTTGTTGAGTTTGCGTGCTCTACCTAGGCTGCCCCGGGTTCACAGTTTCAGATCCCAGGCACAGACCTGCACACCGCTCATCAAGCCATTCTGTGGCTGGCATCCCACATACAAAATAGAGGAAGATTGGCATGGATGTTAGCTCAGGGACAGTCTTCCTCAAACAAAAAGAGGAAGATTGGCAACAGATGTTAGCTCAGGGCCAATCTTCCTCACCAAAAAAAAAAAAAGAAGAAGAAGAAGAAAAAGTTTCATGGAGAACACATGTTGATTCAAGGGGGAATCAGTTTTCAGTTTAGATTCCAAGCAAAAAATTTCTTATCCCCCCAAAAGATTATGGAATAATCCTAAAGACTCCCATCCTCTTATTTCATCACAATGCAGAAACTGTGTTCTTAGGGACCTGAAGAGTTTGTAACCTGGGATCCCCAGCTATTGGGCTTCAGGGACTGTAGGACCCTTTGAAATGATAGCCAAAATATCATGTGGGTAAATGTGCATTTTCTACTGAAAAGGTTTATAGCTTTTATTTACTACTCATGGGACCCTCTGACCCCCAAAAGTTTAAAACCACTGTTGTTGATAAAACACTGTTATCAGAGAACAAAGATATAAAACAAAGCAGGAAGTAGCTACCTAGGAGCAAAGGGCATGAAACAAGAGACATTTGGAACTAGAAAGTTAGATGAAAGATGACCAGATCAAGTCCCTTATTTATATTACATTTTAGAGTTTTAAGTTATCTTTTACTGGGCACCTACTATATGACAGTTACTGAACTAGACACTATATATACATTAATTTACACCTGCTGTTTTCAAATATAACAACATGTTTAATAAGTTCCTTCTTGCTGTTTGGGTATTTTCTATGGGTCTCTGATATAAGTCCCTGGGGCTCAGGCCATAAGAGATGGTAATGCTATATTAGTCTGCTCAGGCTGCCATAACAAAATACCGTAGACTAGGTGGCCCTAAAATCCAAGGACAATAAGCCAACAGTCAATGGCAAGCACTTCTACAACCCAAAACAAAGTGCTAGATCACTGATACAAGAAAGACTATGAAATAGTGAAACCAAATCTGCCAGCATTAGCCAATCACTCACCTCCAGTCTATGTAGGAGACCTAAAGAGGCCAGTGATGTGAGTGGGGATTCTTTTGGAGAGAGTTACAGATATGCTGTGGACCACCACTACCTATAGAAGAGGTTGGTAGAGTGCTTCACTCTCACTTGTGCCAAGTTACAGAAAGAAGCTTCAAGAAGATTTTTTAGAGAGTTTAGCATGTGTTCCCTAAGGCTAGGGAGATCCAGGCTGGGGCTATTCTTGCTAGGAGAAATCTAAGGTAAGAGGCTCTCTGGAGCTGGAAGATCAAGAAGATGTTGAATGGAGAAGCTACACTTCCATCCATGGCAGAGCAAAAATGAGCCTTTGCCATGGACCAACTATGGACTTCACGCAAGAGACATAGCCTGAGGTTGTTTTGGAAGGGACCCTACCCAAGAGGACTGTTTGGAGATATGGTGGATCCCACAAAAGGAAGAACCACCAGAAGGTCAAGGCTGAGGGGAGAATCATAAATGCCCTGATGGAGGAGAGGCATGGCCTGCCACACTGGAATACAGTCTTAAGTCCCCAGTGTGGAATCAAAAAAGTCTGTTTTGGACCTCTGCTTTGCCTAAAGGGTGCCAACACCATATCACGACTGTATCAATAAGATAAGACATTTTTTCCCTTATCTTTCCTGTCTCTCTTCAATACCCCACCTTGGAACAGTATACCAAAGCAGCATCACATAAGTGGAGAAGGAGGTAGAGAAAGGAATAAAAAGAAGCCTCCCGTACCCCCTCCTCCTCTGTAGGCTTCTTGAAACAGGTTTGAGTTGGTGGAAGGGAGCAGAATAATTGGGCAAGAGTTGAAGTCTATATTATACAAAAGTAATGTGACTATACCTCCTGATTTGCATATGTCAGTTCTGATTTTCACCTGATGCCCTTATGTAGATAATAGCCATCTGTTTCACTTTCAGCAGTGACATGATTTAGATAATAAATTATATAGTCTTCCAATCCAAGAGAGACCCAAAAATCTATGGTACCTAGGTTGGAAATTTCACCCACAGATGGGAAGAACAAGTGAATCTTTCAGGTACAAGGGGAGATGGTGAGAAAGGATTCTTTGTTTCTTATATGCAAAGTAAATGTAACAGGACACTGAGTGGGAACAAAGAGAAAATATGTTCATTGTACATTGTATGAAAATATTTATAGTAAATATTATAGTTATCTTTCTAGATTGTAAATGCAGTCATGCTGAAGAGATCATTTTTATAGTTTTGATCTTGTCTCCAGGCAACTGTTACCTTTTTTTATGGTTACATACAGATGTGCAGATCTATGTGGAACCTACTTGACTATTACAATTGAGATTCTGGTGACCAAAATGGACAAAATCATGTAAGCAGATTGTGTTACACAATTTTTATCTGAAGGAGTTATTTCTATCTGGCTGTATTTCTCATTACATAAGAGACAAGAGAACTAGGGAAAACTCTACAAAATAAATTCTTGCCCAAATAAATTTTGCCTAGAAAATATTTCTGTCATTTCAACTAAAAATATCTTGCTTTGTGCATGTGGCTGTTTTGCAAAAAATTACATTCAATTAACTGTTTTTAAAAATTAAAATACACATATGACACATTAATAGGAAATATAGAACTATTTTAGTTGTATATTATTTATAAAAGTATAATTTATCATAGAAACCATTCACTCTCATCAAAATAGCCTAAGGAAACAGGTGTAGAATAGATTATATTCTATATTAAACATTGCTTGCTTTATTGTTTTTAAATAGGCTTATGTGAAACTGCACCCGCTGGGAAAAATGAAATCAGAATGAATCATACACCCAAAAGGTCATCGATCTAAAAATATAGGTCCTATGAAATGGATAAACATATTCTACTTAGTGAAAGTCATCAAGTGAGAAGATTTTAGAATCCTTCCAAACCATGTAAGCCTCCAAGGTTGTTAATTAATTTATCAGTAACAGAGAAGGCAGCCACTCTAGTGCCATGTCCTCATGGGGGAGCAGAGCAGATGAAAGGTGATCCTGCTGAGGAGGGATGGAGATCAAGGGGCTTAACCTCTCTGCAGGGGAGAGAGAGAAGCATACGTGCGAGCAGACAGGAAAGCTGAGCCTTAACACTTGATTTCTAACAGTGAAAGTAGACCCAGCAGGTCCTCAGGAAATACTATTCGTGATGATGGGCGTGCTCCACTTCTGGCATGGAAAAGAGCACTAACTGATGAAAGCACAATGAGCATTTGTTGTCATCAGGATAGTAAACATAGTTCTTAAAAGGAATGAGAAATAGTCAGGCATTTCTCATGCAGATGTTTGTACAATTATAATGGAGAGGGAGAGTGATGTTAAGGGAGGCAGGAGTTTACTCCTAGGGAAGGAGGTAAGAGAAAGGTACTAGGTTGTCAAGTTTTTTGTTTGTTTGTTTGTTTTAGGTTTTTTTTTTGGTGAGGAAGATTTGCCCTGTGCCAACATCTGTGCCAATCTTCCTCTATTTTGTATGTGGGTCACCACCACAGCATGGCCTCTGACAAGTGGTGTAGGTCTGTGCCTGGAGTTGAACCTGGGCCCTGAAGTGGAGTGCGGAACTTAACCAGGTCACGGGGCTGGCCCCTTGTTTTAGTTTTTTGAGACAACTTTCTTTGATAAGTATTAGAAGGCATATTAGATGTATATTTCAGAATTTTGGATAGCTTGTCATAAAGAGTTGCTTTGCCTCACTGAAGGCTAACGGGGTAGACATCTCTTTTCAAGCAGTGCTTTGGTGTGAGAAAACTGTCTTTTGATAATACTGCATATTGGCGAATAAATCTGCACATATACAGTGGTGTAACCAATGACGGGGGCAGTCAGATCTGTTCACCCGGAATGCAGGCTATTTAGGGACATGTTGTCATCAGAGAATTAAAAACAATAATAAAACCAGTAAAAGTCAGGCTGACATTTATTATCACTGTGTGCTGGCAATTATGAACATTATCAGTAATAAAATACTCTTCCCTGCCAGAAACAACCCCTCCCTGCACTGACTTCCTTATGCTGAAGTATGTATATGTGTGTGTAGATACACAAAAACCTGCACACACACTCATATACAAAGGCTCCACATACATGGAGCTCTCTCCTTATTGAGAAGTTTATTCACATATAAATTGGTAAAATGGCCTTCTCAAATTCAAGTATAACCTGATCTGGGGCTCAACACTAGTCTGCCACAAAATCCTGACTATTATGTCATTGAAAGGATAACTTTTCTTTAAATAATGTTTTTCTTTCTTTTTTTTCACAGAGTCCTTCCATAAGATTGATCTCTTAACTCTGAGTGAGGTAAATCTCCAATTAATAGATGAGAATATCAGAGATTATGGTTGCTAACTAATTTTCACAATGTCACACAGTTAGTAAACTGTAAAGTAGGAAATTTAATTCTGATCTTCTGAATCTAATGCTTTCCTATGATTATAATAACATTTTATTTTAGTAAAATACTTTATTTTCATAAACTCAGTAAATGATTTTTTTATTAAAATATTATTATCTCTTAAGGTAATATAGGTAGGTGTTTGAAATTTAACTAATTTTCTTTGAGTTATATAGAATCAAGGAAAAAACTATTTTTAAATTAATTTATTTAAATTCTAATCAAAATTTTCTTTGCACAATAACACGGAGGTCTATCAAATTGTAGATGCCCAAAAATAATTTGTGATTTGTCTTATTTGCTTATGCAGACATAAATATAAAATAATCATAATCACAAGGGTAAACACCCTTGCATGCGTGGTTGTGTGTGTATATGTGTATGTTTCTACTCACTATGATATACATAATTAGTCAATAGCACATGGTTTCTGAGTTGTTAATTTTTATAAAACTGGTAATGCAATAGAGCTCAAAAAATCCATTTTCGCAGAGACTACCACAGGATAATTTCTGAAACACCTAATTGACAAATGCAAATATCTAAAATGTTTATTAATAGAAAATTTGATATTGAATTCTTTTTGTCTAAAAAATGGGCCTAATTTAATTAGTTTTAGAAAAAGCATGGGGATAATTTTGAATGTACACTCACGCATGGCTCAACAATGGTTCTGAGAAATGCATCAGGTGATTTCATTGTTGTGCGAACATCATAGAGCCTACTTACACAAAACTAGATGTATAGCCTACCATAGCCCTAGGCTATATGGTACTAATCTTATGGGACCACCGGCACATACATTGTATATCATTGACCGAAACATCATTATGTGGCACGTGATTGTATTAAAAGAAACATTATCTTACATAATCACTGCAATGAATAGTTCAACTGGTGACTGAGACAGAGGGAAACATCATTATGGATGTCATGAAGGTATAATGGAGCATGATAAGTCTGAGGAAAGCAAGTTAGCTATGTCCTAAGCACAGGTTGATGGACCAATGCATAGTAGTTGATGCTCGGTGACATCGCAAGTAAACAGATTTAATGTGTTAAGAAAAGGAATTTGAATTTACTTTGAATCCATGGGGAAATAAGGCAAAAGCTGATAGTTGTCAACCAAAACCTCTTTTTTCTTCCTGAGTCATAGCTTGACTATATTTCAGCCCTTTTCAGAACAGAGTGTAACCATGTGATTGGAAAGTGAGCAGTGATAGGTGGCTCTCTTATGGATGTCTCTATTCCTTTTTTCCTTCTGGTCCACAGGGATGGTGATACTCTGAATAACCTTGGATGCCATATGCTGAATGTGCCAGAGCCTCTATCAGCCTAGTTGGTGCCAGCTTAACACTTGATCTAAACTATCACACTACCAATGCTTGGGCCATTACAACCGGGCCTCGTTGTTAAAGTAATTTGGACAACCCTAACTAAATTGGGAGTACATTGAAATGTTTTAATCTGGGTTGTATTATAATCATATTTGTATTTTGGAACTGTATCTTTTGTATCCTCAGATTTGATGACGACCTGGACTAAGGAAGATAGAGAGTTATATTCGCTGAAGGGAAAGTTTCTCTCTTTCTCCCTTCTTTCCTTCCTTCCTTCCTTTACTTCTTTTAAATCTAGGAGATATGGTGATTATATATGTCAAATAAAAAGACAATGGCAGTTAGGATAAATGGGAAATTCACAAATCCAAGACCTTTAGTAGGAAAATCTGTAAGAGCTGATGACTGATTGGATGAAGTAGATGAACGACACAAATAAATCTAGAATGACCAACAAATGTTTGACTTGTTATGTGGTTAGATACTGTGTAGGGAATTTAAAGAAGGAACATGGTTAAGAGGAACAGTAAATAAGTTCAATATGAAGCACATTGACTTTGATTTGACTATAAACCACTGAGAAACTGAGGAAGACATGTCTAAAAGATAAGTCAATTTGGAGTTCAGGCAAGAGGTCTGGGCTGTTGACAATCTTGCATTGTCATTTTTGTGCGAGGCAATAGAAACTGGGTGAGAGAATGGCACAGGACGAGAGACTGCTGATAGGAAATATCATTTAAAGATGGACAGAAGAAAAAGAAATAACATCAAAGAGTGAGAAGAAGTGGCCCTCTGGGATGGGAACAACAGCAAAATGGCGTGGGAGGAATCACTCAAGCTGAAGAAAAAGGAATTTCAACGTCCAAAATTCCACAACGGAATTAGGATAAGAACTGAAAATGATTCCTTAGATAATACATCAAGGAGGTTGTTGTTGACTTTACAAAGGGAAGCTAGAAAGAAATGGTGGTGACAGAAGCCTGATGGCAATGGATTGGGCAATGAATGGATGGAAAAGGGCACTGCAAGTGCAGATAACTATTTCAAACAGCTAATGACTGGGCACTAACTACAGAGGGATGTTGAATCAAGACAGAGATTAAAATTTTTTGTTTTAAATTGAGAATCCTGTATCGTATTTACACTATGAAAGATAAGAGCAATTCCAAAGAAATGGAGGGAGAGATGATATACAATGGAGTGAAATCCCTGAAGACATGAGAGGAGGAGGGTGGATAGATTTAACTTGGGGCAGGAAGTGATGCCTCTTCCTCTGTTGAGAGGAAGAAAGTAAGAAGAACTGAAGTTTATGCAGCCTATGTAGCAAGACATTCAAAGAAGACCTCCTTTGAAGGTTTCTCTTTCTGTGATAAATAATTGAAATGAATGAAGCAAAAATGAAATGATATGGAAAATGAAACCATAAGTGAAGGAGAAGGTGATGGGGTAGTAGATTTGGACATTAAGGTCAAAGTTAGGCAAAAATTTGGAGAAACTCGCTGAGGGCAATTGGAAAGTATAATGACTAGGATATAAAGGGATTCGCTGGGTTGCACCAAGGACCTGGATTGGGTTGGATACCGTGACTTTGCAGGAGCACCTGTCTCCACTCGTGTGTGATTTTCTCCAGCCTTGCAGGATAGTTGGGATACACTAGCAGAACAGTCAGATGATAAGTTGAATCCAGGGTTGAGGCTTGCAGGGCTTTTTGGGTGAATGAAGAAGGCAGCAAAAGGGGTCAGTAATGGTGAGTGGGATCTCTGCTAAAATGTCCTGTATGGATGTAGCTCATAATTTTGGCCAGTAAGTTGCTTTAGATTGTGTTAATAGTGTGGAAATAATGCACTGGCACACAGTGTGGAAATTCAGTACCAGAGGGACAAAAATAAAAGCCTGCTTTAATGATTGACTTTTAGTCGATGAAACTTTATTTAAAATATAAAGGGATTGCCAATGTATTTTACTGCACTCTTTAAGTGGGCATACAGTACTGCCCTAAACTAACATTTAGCTGCCTAACAGCTCTTCCAAAAGATGATGGCTAATTCCACCCTGATGTGTCAGTTTGCCTTCCTATAAAAACAGCTTAAATTCTTGAACTTGAAATGGTGATAACATATTTTTGCTTTTCACATGTCATAGGTTTTATTTAGCCCCATTTTGCTTTCAGGAGAGCACAGAGTACCAGAGGGAATACATATCTATTTGAAAATTTTTCTCTTGACTTTCTTCGTTAACTTACTGCTCATGATGCAAAATCATTCTATCTGATTTAAAATCATCAGAGTGCAAAATTTCATAATCAAAAGGAGCATGGTGCTAAATTTAAACTGGGAAAGTACTTTACTACTATCAGGGAGAGATTCTATTTTGTTCTCTTAGTAATAACAGAGAGTGACATGCCTTTGCCACTAGCTGACTTTTCCATGTTGCTTCTGTTGCCAATAGCCACAAGGTTGTATGTTGATCCTAATGGATGGTGACACATATTGTTAATTCTGTTGACATGTATTCTCTTGACCCCCCTTTGTGAGTAGGAGGTGGGATGGGGATGTCTCTTGTAGTTTTAGCTATGTGCCAAACTAAATATTACATCTGTTCTTACTGATTTATGTGAGAGTCTATTCACATTTGTGGTGTGGCTGTTTAGTGTTTTGTATGTTTATAAGTGTATTTGTGGGTACACGTATGTATATATGTAGGTAGGCATGCATGTTTCGGGGCTAAAGTCTTAACATTAACAAATTACTGCAGTTGATAAAAATAATGGAACAGTTATAGAGCATTTCTGTTCCAGTTGCAGTGCTAAGTAAGCTACAAACAATAGAATTTAATCCTCAAAATAAACCCAGCATTTCAACTTTATTGATGTGTGAGCTAAGACTCAGAGATAATGCAACTTCTCAAAGCCATTTACTACTTGGTATATTAGGGATGACCATCAAGTCGCCTAAAGTCTAGCTTTTAAACATACACTCAACTATTCTTAAATTGTTCTCAAAAAAGCTTGGAAGATTGATTGCAGTTAATTAAGCAAAGAAATGTATTTCTTTTCCCAAGCTGTATATATTTGTATTTCATAATTTATGGTATCAGATAGCAAAGCTTAACACTTGTCTGCACCAAATTATACCATTAACCTTTCCTTGGGAAAAATGGCTGTAAACGTAAGCACAGTTTAAAGCTATGTTCTTTCTCATTTTTTAATAAATTAATTGATATTTAATTATATATGTCACCTTTGTTTGCCTTTTATTTATAAGATGGGCTCAAAGATTAGGAAATTGTACATGAGAATCAAAAGTCAACAAAAGTTGAATATTATCTAGTCAATCTAACTGTTATGTTGAAGGCTATAATGTGGAGTTCTAAGATCTTCAAGAAAAAATTACTTTCTGAAAGGGAAACCAGTAAAAAATAACATTTAATGTATGGGTTTATCAAAAGAGGAATATTCCACAGTAAACTATGATTTATAACTGTATTGCTGATTAATATTGGAAATATAGAAAAATAAGGTGATATGGTCTATACCCTTCTGACTGGAATGCATGGGAACATCATTGTCAGAAACAATGTTCTGCAAAAAAGGAGAAAAATACTTTGTTGTATGGGGCACAGGACTAAGCATTTTGGGTTTTCTTGTCAAATTTAATATTCTCAAAACTCTAGGCAAGATATTATTTCTCCCATTTTAGTTGAGGATATTAAGATTTGAAGAGATTTTACTCAAAATCACATAGCAATAGCAGAATTTGACTCTAAAGTCTGTGCTCTTAACCCCATATCCACGTCACCTTCCATGGATTATATAAAAAGGAGCATTTATTAGTAGGATTTTTTATTGTGTCTTCAACGCTGTCTGTCAGAAATATTCTAGTTTGCTTAGCAGTCATATCCTTGTCACATTAAAAATGCATGCATTGATTTTGATGAGCTTGATATAGTGACCCTTCCATATCTTCCCAATTCCACATTCACAAAGCAATCTGTAGATGGTAATTTCACTCTCACTGCGTACTTTCCTTATTAGATGAAGAATGCATGCACTATCTTACATGAGTAAAAATTGAGATTGGCTTTATGTAACAGTGGTTTATGAATTTGGATAATACGTGTTAGATTTCCTTTGCCTTCTCGCTTCTATGTTGGGTAACAATATGTTTCTTTACCTGCAAAGCTAAGAGCCATCATCTGAACCACCATGACCATCAAGAGGTCAAACTGCCCTGTGAAGGTTGACCTGCACTGGTCCTTCTACTTTTTATGTCTCTTCTTTTTAAACTCAATAAGTCATACAAATAAATATTAAAAATAATCATTCATTTTTGTTCGTCAAGAACCAAATCAAAGCACTGTGAGAAAGAAGGAGTATGGAGAATTACTCTTGAAGTCAGAAAAGCAAGAACCAAATGTGCAAATCTTAGATCTCTTCAGATCCAATTATTTTAATCATCGGCTCCTCCAAGCTGGAATTTCCCACGACACTGTGGGAAGTTCTTTGGTGATAACATACCTAAACATGTTATTATAGGAACCGAGCCTCCTTTAAAAATGGTAAGTTAATTTCTTGTTGATAGTTGAAAAATTCCACAGAAAATATTAAACACTCTTGTTTATCAAAATGCTGTTCTGCTAGACAAAAACGTCTCCAACAAAAATAAGGTTCAAGGTGACATTGAAGAGAATTTTTCATAAATGAGGCTGATGATGTGTGGTATTGATTTACTTTTCATTATCCAATTATAAATAAATTATGAATTATTTGCATTAATATTTTCCTGATATTGGAAAGAAAACAGTAAACAAAATTAATTGAGTTATATGTGCTGGTCCATTTTTATTTCAGTTGATCTAATAGATAGAGGGCAAGTAAGATTGAGAGTAGGATAAGGTATATTAGAAATATCATCTCTAACAGGAACAGTCAGATTATCTTTACTCCGATTCTCATTATCTCCTCTACTCCATTAACACTAAACTAAGCTGCTTGGCAAGGGTAGCAGTGATATGTAGGGGTGAAGAACCCACAATCTCTCTCACATGTTCACTGTGTCATTTTGGCCAAGATTTTTTCAACATTTCTATGCCTTATTTTCCTTATCTGTCAGTAGAATAATACTACCCATGTTGTGATTTTATATAAATAAATGTTATGTACTGAGTGTTTATGTCTCCCTCAAATTTGTATGTTGAAACGCTATCCCTCAATGTGATGGGATTAGGAGATGGGGGCTTTGGGAGGTGATTAGGATTAGATGAGATTTTGAGGGTGGGGCCCTCATAAATGGGATTAGTGCCCTTATAAGAGTCATGAGAGAGCTTGTTATCTCTGCTCTCTGCCATGTGAGGATATAAGGAGAAGTTGGCAGTCTGCCACCTGGAAGAGAGCCCTCACCAGAATTGGACCATGCTGGCTCCAGCACTATGAGAAAAAAATATCTGTTGTTTATAAGCCATACAGTCTATGGGACTTGGTTATAGCAGCCAAAACTGATTAAGACAAATATTTATAATGTGTTTAGAACAAGTGTTTGGCACATAGGAAGTGTGCCCCTAAGTGTGAGACTTAGGGCTGAGCAATTTTACTACATTGAAAACCGTACAAAATTTATCTCTGGTCTCAGTTAACATCACTTTCCTGGAATTAATTGAGAGAATGAATATGAATTTCACTGTGACTCAGTTTTGCTCATGTACTCTGCTTGCCACACTCTCCTTTACTCTCAATCCTCCCCCATCAGCCTCCATTTCCATATGAAGGTACCATATTACTCTTTCAAAGAGCATTCCAAATGTGCCTCACTTGTGTAGTATTCACTATTGCTTATTTAAAGATTGTATTATTTTCCATGGCTGCTGTAACCAGTTACCACAAACTTTGTGTCTTAAAACAATAGAACTTTATCTTCTCACAGTTCTGGAGGCCAGAAGTGCAAAATTAAGGTGTCAGCAAAGCCATGCTCCCTCTAGAAGGTCTGGAAAGAATCTGTCCTTTGATTCTTCCAGCTTTTGGGGCCTCCTGATATTCTTTGACTTGTGGCAGCATCACTCCAATCTTCAAAGCCAGCATCTTCAAATGTCGCTCTGCTGGTCCTCACAGCACCTTCACCTTTTCTGTCTGTATAACTACCTTCAGCTTCTCTCTCATAACACTTGTGATTGGATTGAGGACCCATCCACTTAATCCAAGACAATCTCTCCAAATCAAGATTGTTAATCACATCTGTAAAGGCCCTTTTTCCTTAAAAGGTAAGATTTACATATTCCAGGGATTAGTATCTGATATCTTTGGGTGGCCATTATTCAGACTATTATGTAAGGGATCTCTCCTTTGAATCCACAAATTTGTTGATATTTTTCTAATGCACTAATCACTCTTTTTCTTTATAATTATGTGTCTCATACACGTAGTCACCTATTACACTGTGGGTTGACTGAAAGGAAAAAGGTATCTTTTTCCATATCTGCTTTTTTTTTATACTCTGTAGTAACAAGTTCAGAAACTTGCACATGGCTAATTATCAACTCTTGTTAAATTAAATATAATAAGTTTTACTATTATAAATATTACTTATGGAGACTGATATTATTGATAATATCAAGTTTTCTCATGTCTCAATGTACTAAATCTGTGCTTCAATTATATTCAGGTGCTGGGCCTTGGGGTTACCAAAATAAGACCAGGTTCTTATACGCAAAAAGCTCACAGCCTAGTTGGGGAGATGGATGTATAAAAAAATGACTACAAACAAATGCAAGAATGCTAAATATGCAAAGGGAAACCAGGGAGAGGCACTCCCCTGGGGGTCAGATATTAATTCAGAGCACAGGGGGGCTGAAAGTTGCTTCTATTATAGAGGTTATATCCAACTCACATATTTCTGATCACTAACTACTAGAATCTTGACTAACAGACTTTGAATATTATTAATCTGAAATGCATGTGATATATAATTAAAAATTAAAATTTTACTATGATCCAACTCTGTAAGATATTGTACAGAATAAAGGCCTCCACACTTTCCTTTCTTTTGAAAAACATAATAATATTGGCTACATTTTCTTGTTCTTTGGTGAGGCGATAGGCAAGCATCTTAAATCTTGGTTTATTGACTTATTTATCCCTCCTCTCCTTTTTTTTTTTTGAGAGGAAGACTAACCCTAAGCTAACATCCGTTGCCAATCCTCCTCTTTTTTGCTGAGGAAGGTTGGCCCTGGGCTACCATCCCTGCCTATCTTCCTCTACCTTAAATAGCTTGACAAACAGTGCAGCAGTCTGTGCCCGGGATCCAAACCCAGGAACCCTGCGCTGCTGAAGCAGATCGTGAACTTAACTGCTATGCAACTGGGCTGGCTGCCCCTCCCCTCCTTTTTAGAATAATTGTACCATCAGAGGAGAGTCTGTTGTCTTACAGTCTCTGCTCTACCTCCTGAACCTGCCCTCAAGTTTAGATCCAAGTAGCGTGAAACAGCTTTGATCTCTTTTATTCCAATCCTCCAGGAATAGTCTCTCTGATGTGAGAAACTAGCAGCAGCCACTCCTCTCCTGATAGGCTTTTTAGATTTTTTTTTCTCCTAGGACCCAAAGGCATTGAGTTTACTCAGAGAGGCCACAGAGTTATGAGAATTAATGCCTGGTTACTACTATATTTTCATATACTATGATTTTGTTTCCCAATAATTTATTGCCCAAATATATAAACAATATGGATAATCTGTTTTTTTTTTTTTTTTTTTTGTTTTGGTCAGGAAGATTGGCCCTGAGCTAACATCTGTTATCAATCCTCCTCTATTTTGTATGTGGGATGCTGTCACTGCAGAGCTTGACTAGTGGTGTATAGGTTTGCACCCAGGATCGAACCTGCAAACCCTGGGCTGCCGAAGTGGAACACGTAAACTTAACCACTACACCATGGGGCTGGCCCCAAGGATAATCTTTTTACATGTGGCTTTCAATCTTATTAGAATCATTCCAGCTTCATTTTTACTAGGTTTTACATTTCTTTTCTCTTTTCTTAAAGAGATTTCCTATTCTCCTTGTCTCTCAATCACATAAAGTTCTTACTGGAGTCTGGATAACAATAAATACAATAAATCTATTTTGTTTTGAATATTTTTGTTAAAGAAAAATTTTCTATGACACTTATTAAAGACAGTATGGCAGAGTTTATTCAAGAGAGACCACTGCAAAAGGGGTTTTTCGCTAGGAGGGGAGAGATCAGGCTCAACTCTGAATAAGGAGAAGTGGGCATTTATAGCTGAGAAGCAGAGTGGGGGTCAGTGGGTGGGAAATTACTAAGATAAAACATCAAAGCTAGGGGAATTCTGGCTAAACCAACTTGACAGGACTTTTGCTGAAGGCAGGTCAAGGTGATAAGATACGGAGGGTGGGGGAGGAGGAATTTGATCAGATATTGAGAGTGCTCAGACAGCAAGGGTGGAGGATTCTTGCTCACTGACTTAGCCAAATTCTTGCTAAAAGTGGATGCTAAAAGGATGGAGACAGGACCTCAAGATAGAGTCCAGTCCAACGGAGTTCTCTGAGGTAACTGACTAAAGTTTGATCAAGGAGAGAATCTTTTTGTTTTTGGAACATTCATGAAGACATTTAAAGTATCTGGTAAAATCTTTCATCACCCCATCCTTGAAAGTAACCTACACTTATGGACACTTATTAATGGCCGCATACTGCAGTAGATGTTTTAGAGGCACTGCAAAAAGTAGTTGTTGTTATCCTTATAAAGATGAAATACTGAAGCTCAGAGAAGTTAAATAACCTGTTCAAGATCATATAGCTAGGAAGTAAAAGAAATAGGAACTAGTTTTCCCATTCATTATTTCATTTGGCACATATTTATTGAATATGTAGTATATATAAGGCACTTATTTGGACAGTGGAGATACAGGGATGAACAGAAAATGTTATTGTCTTTTCCTTCACAGAGATGACAACAGAGTATGGTAAATGGGGGGCATTATTCAGGTAACCACATAAATAAATGTGAAATTTCATCTGTAATATATGTTATGAGGAAAGGAACATGCTAATTTGCCTTGTAAGAGGATTGAATGTATTCTTAGGGAGAAATCATAGAAAGCTGTCCTGGAAAAAGCTCATTAGAGTTTAGATAGGAGACGGGAAAATAGGATGTGTTCAAGGCAAAGGCATTGCTATGGACTGAATTGTGTCTCCCCAAAATTTATATGTTGAAGCCCTAACCACCTCCAACCCCGCTGCCTCAATGTGATGGTATTTGGAGACTTGGAGACGGGGTTATGGGAGATAATTAGGTTTAGATGAGATCATGAGGATGAGGCCCTCATGATAGGATTAGTGCCCTTAAAAGCAGACACCAAAGAGCTCTCTCTCTTTCTCTCTTTCTCCCTGCATGCACACAAAGAAGTTACGTGAGCACATAGCAAGATGGAGGCAACCTACAAGTCATGAAGAAGGATCTCATCAGAAACCAGCCATGCTGGCACCTTGATCTTGATCTTGTTAGCCTCCAGAACTGTGAAAAAATAAATTTCTGTTGTTTACACCGCAGTCTATGGTATTTTATTATGGTAGCCTGAGCTGACTAGACAGGCATATATTAACATTGTGTATGAAAAGATGACTTGGCCTGTTTGAAGAGAAAGAAGGCCAGTGTGGTTAGCACGCAGAGTGTGAGAAGTAGCGTGGTTTAAAATGAGGCTGAAGATGCAGGTAGGGCCAGTCCATGCACAGTCTTGAGAGTCACTTTAGGAAAATGCCTCTTTATACTAATAGCATTGGGTGATCATTGAAGAGCTCACGACCTGACACATTTGCATTCTGGAAAGATCACTCTGCCTTCTGTGCAGATTGGGAACGGGAGCTGGGGATGGTGAGGAATTGGGAAAAAGCCAAGAATTATTCCCAGGTTTTTGTCTTGCACCGTTCAATTCATTGAGGAAGAAAAACTGAACAAGGAACAGGATTGGAGAGAAGGATGGAAGACATGAAACAGTATATAAACCTCCAAACTTGCTTTAATTGTATCCCTATATATAATCCCTTATAGGTCAAACAGAGGGGAAGATTTGGGGTAACATTATAGGTTTATTTTTGACATGTTGATTTTGAGATCATCTTGAAACATTCAAGTGATGATTTCAAACAGGCAGTTGGTATACTGGTCTGGAGTTTAGAGAAGTCAGGGACAAAGATATTTGTGGGCATTTGCTGCTTAATGAAAATTAAAGAAATAGGAAGAAAGTATAGAATAAGAAAATAGAGGATCCAGGACCAAATAAACGCCATACACTAAAATAAAATGGCCAGATAGAAGACAACAGGTTGTCTTGGTTGTAGAGGACAGGAATGACCAAAGGAAGCTCCGTGCTTTTCTTCCGTCTCTTCCCTGTCTAGCAGAGGACTATTGCGCCTCTGGCTTTTTGGTGGAGTTGGCCATTTTGAGCTTCTGGTGGAAGATCGGAAGTAGGATATGGGGAGGAATCTGAGTATTTCACCCTGTATTATTTTTCTATTGCTGCTATAAAAAATTAGCACAAATTTAGTTGCTTAAAACGACATAACTTTATTTTCTTTCACTTTCAGAGGTCAGAAGTCTGAAAAAGGTCTCACTGGGCTAAAATCAAGTTGTCAGCAAGGCTGTATTCCTTCTCGAGAGTCAAGAGGGGAATTTGTTTCCTGCCCTTTCCGGCTTCTAGGGGCCACCTGCATTCCTTGGACTGTGGCCTTTTCCTCATCTTCAAAGCCAAAGTGTATTATCTTCAGATATCTCTCTTTTATTCTGATCCTTGCTTCTGTCCTCACATCTTCTTCTCTGACTCCTTTCCTGCTTCTCTCTTTCACTTATGAGGACCTTTGTGATTATATCAGGCCCGTCAAGATAACTCAGGATAATCTCCCCACCTCAAGATCTTTAACTTAATCACATTTGCAGAATCCCTTTTGCTATGACAGGTAGTATATGCACAGGTTCTGAGGTTTAGGATGTGGACATCTGTAGGGGGCCATTACTCTGTCTACCACACACCCCCTCGCACTCATCCATCTATGGCTCCAGCTCCTGTCAGAAATCTCCTCTTGATGAGGTCTGAGTTCCTGCCATGTAGACTCTATCATGGTTTCAACTCCTGCTAGAGAACCCTGGCTTCACGGCTCTGATAAGACCACTTCTTGTTATTCACCCTTAAGGGATCATAGAGGCTTCCTGAGGCTGCTAATCTTGAGGTTGCCTCATTGTCCCTTCTTTGGCTTCTCAGACCTTCCATTACACAGGTAACCATAGACAACATTTGGAAGGCCTCAAGTGTTTTCTGTTTTATTGACTTGCTGGACCTTGACAGGTGAGAACTGATGGCAGCTTGGATTCGTGTAGTCATAGAGGCAGAAACATTTGCTCACCTTTAAGTGAAGTGATAAAATCAAAATGATTAATTTTGAGGAAAGTTTCCTAGGTCAAAGATCCTGACATATTCCAACATGTTACTTTTTTGAAGTGTTATTTATTTCTCAACTCTGAATCAGGAATGTGTGTATTGTATTTGTGGAAATTAGAGAAAAAAATGGCACAACACTTCCTTTCCTTGAGTAGGTAGTTGAGAACGTATCACTAAAGACTTCCGTGGATAGATGGATTTTTGTTATTTGATTGTGATTGAAGGAAGACTTAAAGTTGAGGGATGAATTAAAGCCATCAGTAAATATCCAAGGAAGCTAGTTTTTAATGGAAGGGATCTCTAAATGATAAATTTTAAACAATGTTAAAAATACAGTTTTCCAGAGATAAATTTCAAAATTAATGAGTCAAGTATTTCCTTTGGGGTATGAATAGCAAAAAACACTCAACACATTTTTAAGATCCTTTAAAAGAAAACTTTATTATAGCTGTTTTAACTTCATCCTGGAAACCTTTGCTTCTCTTCAGTATTAAGGTCTTGATTAGAGCATATTATCTGAATTTATTCAGAAATCTACTCACTGGAATAGCTTGGTAAAGCAAGTTCTGACTGGGTTCAATCCCAGCTCTACCTTTCATTAACTTGATGACCTCAAGTTGTTTAACCATTCTAAGCCTTGGTTCTCATGATTAACACAGGATCAATTTAATCAATTCAAGAGATTATTTGAGGATTAAATATAAAGTGTTTATTTCTGCGTAGGTGGGCAAAAATATCAGAGATATTATTGGCACGATTTTGTGATAGAAAATTCCAGTTATAAGGCTAAAGTTTTATTTCTTAACTCTCTCTCCTTGCATTCTATATCTAGCATTCTTCTTATGAATTTCCAGGTGTCTGTTAAACATCGTAGTGGAAAGTTAGAGTAAGAAGTAAGGTAAATAGGTCTAGATTTCAGGTAAGAGGTCCAAGTTGAAAATATATGTTTCATAGTAACCACCATATGGACAGCATTTAAAGCTATGAGACTAGGTGAGCATGGGGGATGAGTACACATAGAAGTTAAAATATTTCAAGAACGAATTTTAGCAGACTGTAGACTAAGATGGCAACATGGGAGGCTCTTGTACATCCCAAGGACTCCCAAAGACTCACCGAATGTATAGCTTGACACAGAGCAATTTCCTCTGAGAGAAATCCAGAAACTAGCTGAGTGACTCCTTCGTGTCGAACAACTAAGAGAATACTCATATCAAAAGGAGTAGGACAAGCTGAGACACACTCTTGTCACAAACCCCTCCCCGTGTGCAGTGTCATGAAAATCAAAAGGGAATCCCAAAATCCAAGCTTCTCCCTGAGGAGCAAAGGGTTTGGACCACAAATTTAGTGCCCTTGTAAGGGTCTCAACTGAGGGATAGGCCCTCAAAAAACACCTAATTCTGAAAGCCAATGGGGCCTGCGTTCATGAGTCCCATGGAACTATAGAAAATAATAACCACATCTTTATACATTCATGGAAATGATTCAGTAAAGTAGGAAATAGTAATACTAGCAAAGAGAGGGGGAGAATAAGAATAAGAAAGAGAGAAAGGGATCTAATGGACAAGTGGAGGGCTTAGCTTTAGCTAGACAATTCCTCCACAGTAAGATAGAAAATGTGGGCATACATAAAAGTAGAAAAATATAAATGGTGATAACAGCTCTTCCGATTGCTACAAGTTTCTTACTGAAAAAAGAAACAGTTGTCGACTGAGAATGAGCATTGGAAAGGAGATTTTGGCAGCTTGAGAAGAGAGGGAGGAAGTTATCTAGAAGAGATATGAGAGTGTATGAATGGGGGAAATACAGGATGACTGACACACTGTTACGGGCCTTCTTTTGGTTAATGTTCATGAATTCAGTATGATTATGTGCTTTCTTTCGCTATATTCACCTGTGTGGGTGCAGGCAAAGAATAGGGAGAAAGCTGATTCAAGGAGGGTTGTGTCTTCACAGTGTAACTCAGCTTGGGTGGGACAAAGAGATTGAGGATGAAAGCAAGAGTGTGATTACAAGGATTGATGATGAAATGTAAGCTGAATAAGGAGAGAAGTGAGGACATAAAGGGAATGAGGGACAGCGAAAGGTGGTAAGATCAATGCACCGAAGGTTGCAATCAGGTAGAATTTTTCTGAAGATGAATACTATGAATACTAGAAAGAATAAGGTAGAAAATAGGAGATCATATCAGTAAAGGCCCTGGCAGAAAACTAATGGCATATTCAAACTAGGCAATTTGAGGAAATTTTGATAAAGAAGACTATTTACAAATGTGGGTCAGAGTTTAAGGATCCCACATGGAATAGTGGTGTAGTACCCTGGGATTACCAATGGATTAAATGGATTAATACTCCTGAACATAAAGGGGCAAGAAGAGGAAGCTGGAATCTAGAGAAGGTACCTATACGGAGCAGATCATCTAAAACGATTCTAAGCCAACCTACTGTTAGTGGATTAGAGTGGATTCTGGGAATACAGTGAACTGACTTCACTCTCTTCCTGCCCTCCAGTTTCCTACAATGACTCACATTGGCCTACTCTATCAGGAAGCCAGAGCAAGGGAGCTTTTTGATGCAGTCCATATAGACACAGAGCAGAGTGGAGAAGAGTGGGGAGTAGATCTGAGGAAGCAAACGGAAGTTATCCAGTATAGGGGTGATAGTTAGGGTTATGGGCTGAATTGTGCCTTCCCTAATGTTCGTATGTTGAAATCCTAATATCCAGTAGCTCAGAATGTGACCCTATTTGGAAACAGGGTCTTCACAGAGGTAAACAGATTAAAATGAGGACATTAGGGTAGGCCTAATCTAATATGACTGGTGTCCTTATAAGAAGAGGAAATTTGGACACAGACCCTAAGAGAAGGAAGATGATGTGAAGATACAGAGAGAAGATAGCCATCTACAAGCCAAGAGGAGAGGCCTGGAACCAATCCTTCCCTTATGGCCCTCAAAAGGAACCAACCCTGCCAATACTTTGATCTCAGACTTCCAGCCTCTAGAACTGTAAGAAAATAAAGTTGATTAAGCCATCAGTTTGTGGTACTTTGTTACAGCAGCCCTAGGAAACTAGTACAGTTTGAAAGTGAGATTGTTGACTGTTGGTTATTATAATAGTAAGGGTTATCGGTAATGAGAAGGTTAAGGATATGGCCATGGAAATTATTTGTTGAGCTAGGGTGGAGGACAAAAGTGTAGGAAAAGTAAAGGCCAAGAACTGAGAAGGTCCTTTGAAGAGTGTCCCAACAATCATATATGTAGACATTGAAATCACCAAGAATTATGACAGAGTGGAGTTAAAGAGACTGCCAGTGAGCCAGGAACTAAAACCAAGGAGGACAAATTTACAGGAGGGTGGGGTGAGGGTATGGATACCCTCGGGGTGTGGGAAATAGAAGATGGTAACAGGAAGACATAATGGGACTGGAGTTTGATTACATTAAATTCAACACTGGTGATTTTATAGTGGAGGGAGGGAGAATGGTCTGGAGGAGACAGTGAGGAACAAGTAACCCCCTGGTAAGAGAAAACCACTACTAGAAATGTCGCAAGAGGAAGTATCCATTTATTCATTAATTTAATGAAGATCTATTGAGCACCTGCTATGTACTCAGCACTACTCTAAACACTTGGAATATATCAATGAAGAGAAATACTAAAACTCCTGCCCTTGTAGAGAAAATACTTAATAAATAAATAGTAGACAAAATAACAAAAACTATATGGCCTACTAGAGCAAGGTAAGTATCATCAGAAAAAGTAGCAGAGAATAAGGAGAGTTAGGAGCAAGAGGAGAGGGTAAGAATATAATTTTTTTTAAGATTGAAATTTTAACAGTAATTAAGAATGTTAAACTGCCAAAAGAAGGCTACTTTTGGACAAAATGCTTTTGGGTACGTAATAAGCTGCTAGGTGACGTTGCTCTGAGGTTGGGAGAAGGGAGGCTTGCACTTGGCAAGACAGATGGCAGGATAGGTAAGGTTCACGAGCAGTGAGGGAGAAAGAGGAAGGCCGTCTGGATGGTTCGTGCGACACTGCAGAGTTGAGTCCACACAGCCTCATTTCAAACCCCATTTGGAGGGCTTCTCTCTAAAACCATTTTGTGATGCAGATCCTGCTCTGTCTCTGGTCTTCATGGTCTCCCTTTCTCTGGCTGTTTTTCTCCTGCCTGTTTCTTTACATTTCTCATGTATCAGGATCCTCTCCTCAGCCAGAGGCCCTTTACTCACTGTTGGTATTACCACAGGGCTTCACCTATCGATGATATTCTTATGACTCCAGAATTCACTTTTTTTTTGCTGAGGAAGATTTACCCTGAGCTAACACCCATGCCAATCTTCCTCTGTTTTTTAGTATATGGGCTGCCAGCACAGCATGGCTGTTAACAGAACAGTGTAAGTCTGCACCTGGGAACCAAACCCAGGCCGTTGAAGTGGAGCGCGCTGAACTTAACCAGTAGGCCACCAGCGCTGGCCCCCAGAATTTACATTTTCCTCTCTTTCTTAAAAGATAGCAATGTCGATCTGTATTTTTTTAGACACTTCCAATGAAAGATGAATTCATTGTTTCTCCCCCAAACCAGTTTCTTCTTCTTTATTATCTGTTTCGCTGGCTTCACCATCTATCCAGTCACCTAAGCTAGAAACTATCTCGTCATCTTAAATTCCTCCCTTTTTTCACTGACACCCCATCTCAGTCTCCCCTTGCCTTCATATAACTGATGAATTAGCTTTAGAAACGTCACTGTTATCACTCTCCTCTCCTGTCTCTCTCCATTCTCACCCACATTCTTTAGTAAAAGCTCTAATCAGCTTTCATATGCACATCGTACAGGCAAAGGCAAACTTTGAAAAGCAGATGGTGCTATTCAAATATGTTACTAAAATTGTTTTCTTCTTCCACCAGGAACTGACCACCCAAGAACAGAACTATCCTTTATTAAACACTAAATATTTCAAAGCAATAAAGATGTATTGCTTTTACTGGCAAATCCTTTGCTTGATAAATATAAGGACAAAGGAGTATATGCTTTTGAGATCCTATATCTAGCATTTAATTCCTGTTTATATGGACACACTTCTTCAGGAATTTATCTTGCTATGAAATCATCAGTCAGATTTACAGTTAAGGGAAGTAAATGGAGATAGGTATTATGACTGGAAACTAAGTGGTTGATAGTTTACTGACTATTTAGAAATGCCACCTGTTCTAAAATTAATTTTTTAACCAAATGCTTTACAAAGATTAAATAAGAGGAGCACTCAGATTGATAAGCACTGAAGGAGAACCGCACAAACATTTCTCCAGTGTCGGCACCGTGAGCGCTTACTTGTTTCAAAACACTCAGGTTTGGCGTCACTGAGAATGATTGGAAAGGCAGAAAGGTTTCAGGAGGTGACTTCAGATTTCACTTGTCATTTACCTTGAAATGAAATCAAACATTGTAGGAAATGTTCTCACAAATAGACTTTTCAATATTTTGAATTAAAAGTATACAACCTGAGGCCAGAAGCTGGTTTTGAAATCCTTATCCCAGGAAAATAATTTGCTTATCCTCGGTATAAATCTAGAACCCAGTTTAAAATGGAAAGAATTTAAACTTCGTCACAAGAATCAGAGTTTTCTTTTTTTTTTAAGCCATCAAACAAAGCTTTTTTTTTTTTTTTTTTTTGAGGAAGGTTGATCCTGAGCTAACATCTGTTGCCAATCTTCCTCTTTTTTTCCTTTTTTCTCCCCAAAGCCCCAGTAGATAGTTGTATGTATGTCATAGCTGTACATCCTTCTAGTTGCTCTATGTGGGACGCCGCCTCAGCATGGCTTGATGAGTGGTGAGTAGGTCTGCGTCCAGGATCCGAACCGGCGAACCCCAGGCCGCAGAAGCAGTGTGCCAACTTAACTGCTATGCCACCGGGCCAGCCCTCATGAGAATCAGAGTTTTCTATGGAATTAACGGTTAATATTTACTGCTACATTAATGAAAGCATGTCGGTAAAGCATAGATTTCTATCTTAACAGATGTTGGGAAACCTGATCTGGTATAGCCCTGTGTAAATCCTAAATAAAAAATGAAACAAATACAATTATCATTTAATGCTTGAGTATATCAGTCCCTCTCAGTTCAACTTGTACTGTCATTTTCATTTGAGATATCACAAAGAAATAATAATTTTTCATCTATTTTATATAGATCACAGTATAATCAGCTTGGTAATTCAGGAATTGCTATCAATATTTCAGTTATTTTTCTCAGCATTTAGTCCTACATGCTTCTGAACTTTACATGAATGACTTCAAAATGTTTAAAAAACTAAAACTATTCTTTTTAACTTAAAAGAAAATCAGGGAGAGAAACTGAAGACATCCAGTATAAATGACCTTTTGAGAAGTTTTGGCACAAAGGGAAATAGAAAAATGAGTGGCAGTGGGGAAAGTGGGATCAAAAGAAGTTTTCCCTTTTTTTTTGAGAAGAGAGAAATAACTGGATGGTTGTATGCTGTTGGAAATAATCCAGTAGAGGAACAAAACTTGGTGAAACAGGAAACAGGGAAGACTTGCTGGGTGAATAAGATCTAGTGCACATGTGGAAGAATTAGCTTTAGATAAAAATACAGATAGTTCACTAAAGGCAGAGTTCATGGGTACAAATGCTGGCAAATTGGAAATATAAAAAGGGAATCTGGAAATTCTTTTCTGACAGCTTCAATTTTCTCAGTTACAGAGGAAGAAGGTTGTTAACTGGGAATGATGATGAAGAAGAAAGCATTGGAAGTTTGAAGAAAGGAGGTATGGAGGGTCCTCTAGGAGAGTGGCAGAAATGACCACCAGGCAGCTTATGGCTCCTTTGAGGTCCATGGGCAGCATAGTTTTGTGTTTTTCGTCAACCACATTGGAATGATCTGGTGTAGGTGTGCAACAGGTGGAGAGTTGGATTAATTAGAGTTGTAATTTGCCAAGGGGGAGAAAAGCAAGAGGGGTGAGGATGATTTCATGGGAGTGATTGTAATGACAGTGAAATTTAAGCTAGAGAAGGAGGAAAAAGCAAATGAAGAAGAGGGAAGTGAGCGTAAAAGGATAGGATCGTAGGATTGGACATTCCAGTAGGTTTTGAGGAGTGCTGAAGTCAGAGGACTAAAGAGAATGGTCCAGACGGAAATGAAGTGGTGGTAAAAGAGCTAGGTAGAGGGAATTGAAATTATAGAAGGGTGGTGTTTATTAGTAACGGCAAGGTTGGAGTGGTTGAGACAGGTGGAAGACAAGAACTGTAGAGGAGAGAAGTTTATGAACTGAGAGTCCAGAGAACTGGAAGAAGTATCTACGTGTAAATTAACAGCCAAGAATTCAGACAAGATTGGGAAGCCAGGAGCAAACATTTGAGATACATGAGCTTGTGACAGCATTTCCACAGATAATAAACTCAGTGAAGTTCAGAAACGGAGGATCATTCAGAGAAGGGAAGAGGAATGAGCTGACAGTTGCAACAAAGAGCAACTGGAACACCTACACCAGCTGCAGGACCCATGGTGAGCCGGCTGAGATGTGGGATGAGGGGGGACAAAGCAAAACAAATCGGCTACAGGGGAATCAGTTTCCTCAGGGGAGAACACTTAGAGCAAAAATATGATTACTATCCTCAATGAAGCTGTTAACTCTTATTAATGAGATGAAGTTGATATATATTTTTCTCCCATAGCATCTACCACAATGCTTTCCACATAGCAGGAAATCTTTGCTTAATGGATTTCATTTTATCGTGCTATCACTTTATTTATTTTGTTGGTTAAGCAATAGCTGGTTATATTGGAATCCAACGCAATATGTGAAACTATAAGATGGTTAGACATTTCATTTCATTCTGTTAGAAATATTTAGTAAGCACTGAAGATACAAAAGGAAGCCAAAAATACGCATCTAGGGAATTTATGGTTAATGTTGAAGGAATGATTAAAATGAGAAAATGAGACTAAATACCTTGAAAAAAAGTTTTGTAGGTGGTAGGTGAGTAGGGTGGAGATAAAAATTGACAGAGAATAAATTATTCCATGAAATGTAAACTAATTTAAAACTGAACTACAATTTTACAAATCCCAAAGACAACGTTACAAGGGATCCGATCAAGCAGCGATTCTGATGAATTTGCAAAGGCAAAAGGAGCCAAGAACAATCTTCTTCATTTTTGCCTATCGTCCTCCTCCCTAAATATTCTTGCTAAGTGAATTGAATAAATCTATGTTATTGTGAGATATCAGTGAGAAATACTTAAATACACGTAATTAAATATTTGTTTCTTTAGTCTCCTGAGAAGATTAGATTGAGTTTACATACATTCCAATTCTTTAGATGGTATCTTCAGTGGTAGCCCTTATTAAACAGTAGAGTGAAAAGGCTGCAAATACAGAAACATAACAAAAAGACATTCGTCTATAGATTTGAGAAATAATGAGAAAATAAAGAATATAATAATTTTAGTTTATTTTTCTGCCTCTTTTAAGTTTTCTTTTTAATAGGATTGATCAATCATTCTAGAAATAAAATATAACTTTTTTCTCTGTAAATTTAATTGTACCAATTTCAGGATGTTATGTAAATGTCTGCTCTTTTATAAAGGTGTGTGGTAGGCCGTATAATTGCCTCCTAAATATTTCCACATCCTAATCCTCAGAGCCTGCGAATGTCACCTTATATGGCAAAAGCTCTTTGCAGATGTGATCTTGGATAATCTAAATTAAGATTATCCTGGATTATCTGGATGGGTCTGTTATAATCACACTGGTCCTGATAAGAGGAAAGCAGGAGAGTCAGTCAGAGAAGGTGATGTGAGGACAGAAGCAGAGGCTGGAAGCAGGTGGCCGGGAGCCGAAGAATGCAGCGACCTCTAGAAGCTGGAAGAGGCAAAGAACAGACTCTTGCCAGGTTCCTCCAGAAGGTATCAGAGCTGCCATCAACTTGACTTTAGGTCCCAGAAGACTCATTTCCAACTTTTGCCCTTCAGAACTATAAAAGTATCAATATGTATTATTGTAGGCAACCAAATTTGTGGCAATCTGTTATAGGAAACTAATAAGGTAAGTATTACTTTTAAATCAGAAAAAAGTTCTATTACTAAAAATAAGAGATAAAAAGGGTGAAAAGTTTAATATTCTTCCAAAGTAGTTTGTATTAAGGTGAAAAATTGATGAAGAATCACTCTACAATATGCGTTATCTGTCGATAATTTTACCTACAATTTAAGATTCACTGAAGAAAAGGGTCAAAGTGTCCACCTTACGGCTCCCATATAAATTGTTAAATTATGTATTTTAAATAACTTTTTAAAATAATTTCAGTAGGAACAGATTATGTTAGAAAGAAAATTTTATTATTAAATTGGTTGCTTTTATAGTTTAGATTTCACATGCAAATATCAGACTGAAAAAATCTAGAAGATACCAGAACTAATTAATTGCCAAGTCTTTGAGGAGGTGATACCTGTCTAAGCTCAGAAATGACTGTGGTAATCACTAAGAAAAGGGCAGCTTTGACTCCTTCAGAATTGAAAAACTGTGTGTGTCAAAAATCCTATATTCAAACATATCCTAAAATAGCAAAAAGAAAACAAAAAAACACAGGAAAATATCACACAGTGAAGAGTTAATATATGAAAAATATAAAAATGGAGAAGAAAAATTCTAAGCACGAATAGATGATCAAGTTTATGTATTCATTAAGGATACATAAAAGTAGTAAAAAAACATTATTTACTAGTACCATGGTACTAGTTCTAAAAGAGATACAAATTAAAACACAACTGTGGGACCATTTTCACCAATTAAATTAACCAAATACAGAATAAATAATAACCAATACTAGCTATCAGTGATAGTTATATTTTCTGAAATTAATGGTAATTAGTTGGTATAACCGCCTATTGGAAATCAACATTGGAATATATATCAAAAACAATAAAAATATAAATATTTGACATAGTAATACCACTTCTGTAAATCTATCTTAAGGAAAATATTACAAATAAGAAAATGTATATGCACAATAATATTCATTTTGCATCCTTGATCTACTGTGAAGTGTATGTATGTATGTGCAAGCACACATGTATATGCATGTGTGTGTGTGTGGAAAGGACAATAAGTAAGAAAAAGAGAGGACAGAAAAATGAAAGGTATTCGAAAAATAAATTTGTTATTTTCCATCAATGAGATAAATAAAATACATATTCCATGAAATAATCAATATAGTTTACTATACTTATGTGCAAGTAAGGAACTATAATTTAACATAAATTGTTTTGCCAAAATACAAATTAATATATTAAGAATGGGAACCCAAAATGTCAGATTCCTTATCCGGATGATTATGTAGATTATGACAAAGTACAGAATAGAAACATAACTTTTGATTATCATAAATAATACATTTGTGAGAGAAATATGAAAAAATTAGATAAAATAGAAGGCTTATATGTCTAGCACAAGAAATTTATATATTTTCTAGTTTATAACTCAGAACCAACTGGGTCGGGGGAATGAAATAGTTTCTTAAGTGGCATAAGAAGGTAAAAGGCTATTAGGGTTTTTTTCAAGAGCATGTATTATAAGAATTAAAAAATGCGACATCAGATTTGAACAAACAAATTAGAATAAAAGATATATAACGCAAAGTGTTGGTGGGAGGGTGGTGAAATCAGGACTCTTCTGTTGGTGAGAGTACAACTTGGGACAGCAATCTGACAAAATCATATTAAAATCCACATACGTGTTAATGTAGCAATTTATTCCAGTTATATATACCAACCAGAGTATAGAATTTATGTAGAGGGATTTTTTTTTTTTGCTGCATTCTGAACAGTTTAATTTTAAAATCAGGTGCATGCAATACCTTAATAATCATTTTAAAAATTCATAGAACCATAAAAATTAAAGTATCTCTCTCTCTCTATACATATATATTTTTTTTTGTGAGGAGATCAGCCCTGAGCTAACATCTGCCAATCCTCCTCTTTTTCTGCTGAGGAAGACTGGCCCTGGGCTAACATCCGTGCCCATCTTCCTCCACTTTATATGGGACGTCGCCACAGCATGGCTTGCCAAGCAGTGCGTCGGTGCGCGCCTGGGTCCGACCCGCTGAACCCGGGGCCACCACAGCGGAGCGCGCGCACTTAACCACTTGCGCCGTCAGGCCGGCCCCTCTCTGTATATATTTTTATATAGAGATAACAGAATGTGTACACCCAGAAAAATCTGATATTTGCTATATGTTAATACCAGAAGGTTAATAGAGTTAAGGGGGCACTTTGTTTACTTTGAGAAGTGCGTATTTTTATTTCATATATGCTCGATTTATTTTGCTTTAATTTTTTGCCACGTTTTGCTTACTTATATTTAAAAAGTCTAAAAGCAAAAATACTACGGCAAAATCATTAACCCGTTGTAAATGAAAAGACATTTGGTGTTTAATCCATTTGTAGTAACCTCAAAATCCTCTCTCCCATTCCTACACCAGAGATCCTGTTCTAGTAAAGTTTTTTCTTTCTCCTCTTTCGTTTTTAATTTTTTGACAGTTATTGTACATATGGCTATTTATGTTGTATATAACACAAATGGTTGAAAAGTGAAAATTTTAGTCAGTTTTTAAATATCTGCAAAACAAATAACTCATCTAACTGAATAGTTTTTGTTGAGTTAAAAATAACAATAAATGACAAGATATTTGTTCAGAGTTGTAGCTATACTCTTAAGGATGACCAAGACAATATTTTGCAAAATATTTGCTCAATATATGAAGATTATTAGTTGAAAAGAGCATAATTCGTTCTCATAAATAGTTATTTCTCATAGACAAGAGAAATATTTCCCTTCACTGAGTACTCATTTCTTAGAATCATAGACCATTAATAATATAGATGAATTAGTTAACCCCCTAAACTTACACATGAAGAAACTTCGGTCCAGAGAAGAGAAGTGACTTGCCCACATTTCCACAACAAGGAAGTTGCAAAGGTGAATCCAGCATCAACATCTGACTCTTATCCCAACCTTCTTTATCGTGCTTCCAATCAGAAGACAGCACACAGCAAAAGCATCTCACGGGGCTCCAAACTACAATACCTTTTTCAGGTTAAGGAGACTATACAGTCAATGTGACTACCTCTCATGTGCTGTTTCCTGAACACAAAGAGAATCCTATTAGTGTCACCACATACTACCCACACTTAAGATTAACAAATAGAAATTCAGTACTTTCAGATTGCTTGATTCTGACAAAAGTTTAGACTTATTATAGCAGGCTTAATTTTAATTCACCTGGCATTTTCTGTAATCTTCAAAGCAAACATCATTTGCTATAATAAAAATAAACATATTTGACATTATTATTTTACTAATTTTTTACTACATGAAAATTAGTTTTTTTCCTACCCTCAAAAACCATCAAATAATTTCTAGCCTGCTGTAGATGGATATGTCTAGAGAGCAGAGTCTATAAGAAATTATTTTATTGTCTTAAATCTCCATATGAACTTGGAAAAAAAGAACCCAGCAGTTTTCTCTTATAAAACTCTTATTTTCATAATGAACTGAAGATGTCATTTTACTAAAATTGTTTTTGTATGTTAATTTGATATTTACATTTATGTTATTATTTAAAAGCAGACAACAAAGCTAGGTAGGTACTGCCAAAAAGTGGGTGAAAAGTACAAAAATTACAGTGTTTCTTAATTTTTTCTTTCCATTAAATACACGAAATTTTTTCCAGCATGTTTTTCTTAAAAAAACTATGTCAATAGTAGCATCAAGAAAAGCAAAAAAAATTAATAATAATTAGATTACAGAAGCGTTAAGGTGTACAATATCTGAGAAAAAGCTAGTGGAAATGGTTACTCAGCTGTATGTTTCTTTCCTGTATGCAGTAACGAAGAATTTACGGGCAAGCATCATGCTTTTCAGGTCATATCACACCTGGAGTGAAAACACCTCTGCAGTTCAGCATCCTGGAATACAACGGAGACACACTGAAACTTCATTAAAATTATATATGCCGGAGGGTTAAATGTAGTTCAAGGTGAATATGAAACAAGCCAACTAACTAACTCACAATCATTTAGTAGATTCATTACAAAGTATATCTACTTTTCAAGGCTGTCTGAAAGCAAAGGACCCCCACAGAGTAGTGTGAGTGTGTGTGTGTGTGTGTGTGTGTCCCATGCATGAACATTTGTGAAGATATGCATGTATTTCATCAGTGCCCACATCAGCACTGCTTAAACAGGACTTATCTCCTGGTTTCTATATCCTTTGTGTTCTTTGACATCAAAAACTACCCAGATGTTTATCACAAAATTACTGTTTCCCCTATTCTGGAATGATTCAGGCTGGAATAACAAGAACCAAAAAAAGTGATTTTGACCTACTTCAATAGATTGTCCTTTATATTTTCGCTCTGGTAAAATGTGTGATATACTATTTGTAAAATTTCTAAAGGTTTCCTTTTCTTCTGTTCCACCAAATCCTAAATAACTATATGAAAATCTATCATACAATGATAATCTTCTTAATTGTGGTAGAGCTTTGGAAAGTAAGAATTTAATTTATAAATAAATGAAATATTGATTTTATTTTATACAACAGCCACATTTTAACTTTAGGCTAAAATCTTTGACAGTTAACTCAGAAAAATTAAATATATGCTACTATCAAAAATCTCACTGTAATATAGTAAATTTTTATTTCCCTTTCCTTCAGTAGAGTTTTTCTCTTGTTTTAAATGTGTATGATCAAAAACATCCTTGGCCAATGTAAATGGTACATTCTAGTTGAAATGATAGGTAAACTTAATTTTAAAAATATGATGATTTCCCACAATTTGAGGTCACTCTCAAATTATCTTTTTTTAACGTAATAAGTTCTAAAAAGACACCCGTGGAATGTATAGCTAAAGAAAAGTCTAGAGAATATGAAAAAAGAGCTATGCGTTCCTTGAATACTTGACAGCATTTTCTTCTTCAAGTATAATTAAAGGTTTAACGACACTCCTATAGAAAATGGTTGGAAATTGGGTCAATATTACAAAAAGAGTTTACAGGAAATGCGAAGGATAGAGAAATATATTAAATGACACCATAAAAATATAATCTGCCAGCCTGGAATGAGCAGCATTCTACAGAACAAATGACCCAGTTTCATCAACAAATATACGCATGTTTAAAAAGTTGAGGGGACTGTTTTTATTGAGAGTCTTAAGAGATAACCAAGTACAATTTGTATATCTTATTTGGATTCTGATTTGCACAAATATCTTTAAAAAAACATTTATGGGACAATCAAGAAAAAGTGAACATAGAAAGTAGGAGATAATACAAGAAATTCTTATTAATTATGTTGCATGAGATAATGGTATTGTGATAACATTTTTAAAAAATCCTTATTGGTTAGAAAAAGTACATACAGTTGCAATGATAGATCTTCTGGAATTTACTTTAAAATGTTGCTTTAAAATAGTCCAGGAAAAAATTGTCAAGGGAGGGTAGATCAAACAGAGATGGCATAATATTGATAATTTTTGAAGCTAAGTGTTTTATACATGGATAATTCTTCTCTGTTAGAATTTTTATAATAAAAAATTTAACAAATAAAGAGTAGTGTATCAACTAGGTATAAAACTTACTGGCGTACTCCAATAATCGTTTACTTACCTCTAGAGGACTGAGATGGAGAGCTAGCGGGGACTCCAAGAGGCAGCGACAGCAGGGCGGGGCTGGTGAGGCAAGCGTGGGCGAGCTCAAGAGACCCTCGGCTGGCCCTATCCGGCAATTCTTTGTGTTACAAATTGGGCAGACGGAGCTGGTGAGTTTTCTATCTCAACTGGGCTCACTCAAGGATCTGCAGTCAGCTCTCAGGTTAGTTGGTCTATGATGGCCTCAGCCTGGGAGCTTGTCTCCAGACCATATGACCACTTATCTTCCAGCAGACTAACTCACGGTTGTTCACCTGACACCTGGCAGAGTTGAAAGAGATAGAGGAAGCATGCTATTCTGTTGTTCAAAGCAACTCACAGGGCTGGTTCAGATTTAACAGATGAGGATAACGACTTCACATCCTGATGGAAGGAGCTTCAAAGTCACGTTGGGGTGGGGAATTAATAGACGTTTTTGCAATTTGTAAGATATCAATGAAAAAGACAACAATAAAAACTTAATAGTGAAATTTTATAAGGCATTAAAATCAGAAACAAGGCAAGGGTTCTGCTACTACAACCTCTGTTCAACATTGGCTTAAGGGTCCAAGCCAATTCAGTAATAATACATTTTATTTTAGTGCTTCCCATGTACCAAGCTCTTTTCTAAAATCTATATATATATATTAACTCATATATTCCACATCTCAGCCTGAGGAGGTAGGTATTATTATTTTCCTTATCTTGTAGATGAGAAAGCTGGAGCTTGAGGGGGTTGTGTAAATTTCCCAAATTCACACAGCTAGAAAGTGGTGAATTTGGTAACAAACCCAAGCAGTTAGGTTTAGAGTGTGCATTTTTTAGTGCTATAATGGCAATGGAGTATTTTAAAAGGAAGAAAATACTCTTCTTATTAGCAGTAAATATGATTATGTACACAGAAAATTCAAGAAAATATTAAACTAAGCTAATAACAGAGTTTAGCAGATTCAACAGATTCAGGGAAATATAAGAAGCTCTGTATCCTCCCATACCCAACAAGATAATGTTAGGGGAAAAAATGATCCCATTAATTAAGTCACATAATCAATAAGGCATCTATGACTAAATCTGTTAGATATTGGTGGAAATTTTTTAAAATAATAGTTTGGAATATCAAAGAGGACCTGACTAAATGAGCAAGTATACCAAATTTATAGGTGGTTAATCTGAAAATCACAATGAGGTCTGATCTACCCCAAGTTAATGTATACACTCAATGATGTTTCAATAAAACCCCCAAATGCTTTCTCATAAAACAAGACCGCTTAACCTAAGATATATATAAAAGACAAAAACACTTAAGAATACATGGATAAAATTAAAAAAAAGATGAATGGGCGTGCTTGCTCTAAAAGATAGTAAGATGTGCTATAAAGCTATAGTAATTAAAATAGTGTGTAGGGATAAATTAATAGAAAGATGAAGCATATTATAAAGCTTCTAAAAACAGACCATAAAGGCATTTGTAAAAATTTCATATATGAAAGAAGTGGCATTACTAATAAGCAAGTAAAAAATGGGTGATTGCATGCTGGGAGTACTCAGTTATTCATATAGAAAATAAAACTAGGCCACAAATTCATACTACTAAAAAATCCAAGTCAATTATAACTAAATGTGAAAAATTTAAGTATTAATACTCCCAAAATAAAATATGTCTTTATGTCCCTGTGATTGTGGGTGAATTACTTAACTAAGAACCAAAAAAGCATAAAGTACAAATAAAAACACTGATACATTTGGTGGCATTCAAATTTAAGACTTGTATACAACAGAAGATACTATAAAAATAAATAAAATGGTGAATCACAGACCAAGAGGAAATATTTGCAAAATATGGTCCACAAAAAAATTAGTCCCCAGAATTCATAAAGAACTGATATAAAGCTATAAGAAAAAGACGAGTACCTCCATAGAAAAATTGGAAGATACGGAACATTTCAAAGCTGATATAATAAAAATGATCAATAAAAATAATTTGAAAAGAATGCTTAGAGAAATTTCACTATGCTTAGAAATATACAGAAAACCACACAGAAGAAAGCAACACTCACTGTTGTAAATATTTTTGGGGTATCTTTTCATTCTTTTTTTATTCTCGTACATTTCCAACAAAATTGGAATCATAACACTTATACTGTTTTTGTATACATTTCTTTATTTAATGTAATAATTACTTTTCTCTTTCACTAAATCTTTTGTGTCATGTGATTTTAATGACTAAATAGAATTATGATTTCTTTAACCATTTCCTATTATTAAGCATTAAATTTTTTTCCAGTAGTGCATATTTATGGTATTTCCTCCAAATAATTTCCTGGAAGTGTATGACTTTAGATGCATATTTTCAAATTACACACCAGAAAATTTAAAAAGAAGGTTACAATGTGAGAGAAATTATCCTTTTTTCTTCAAAGGGGAGTTTTTTTCTTTTTGGGGGTATATCTAATGGCAAAGTTGAGTGAACCTAGCACACTGTTATGGTTGGTCCCTGTGAAGTCAATTCATTCTTCTTGGTCTGTTTTTCATCCAAGATCTCAATCCCATTTCCCTTCTCCATAGAGACCTACTCTTCTGGTTTGACATACATATCTTTATATCCATATCTTTGAATACATATGTATTGTTCAAAAATAGTCTTTGTTTTGTGTTTATCTGGTAATTTGATTTATTAACTTAATTTAATTTACCTAGTATTTATTTTACATAAATATTTTTGCCTAAGAAATATCTCATTTTTATTTGCTGTTCATTCAACTTTATGTTTATTTATTTATTTATTTTTTGAATTTTTTTTTTTTGTGTGAGGAAGATCAGCCCTGAGCTAACATCCGTGCTAATCCTCTTCTTTTTGCTGAGGAAGACTGGCTCTGAGCTAACATCTATTGCCAATCCTCCTCCTTTTTTTCCCCCAAAGCCCCAGTAGATAGTTGTATGTCATAGTTGCACATCCTTCTAGTTGCTGTATGTGGGACGCGGCCTCAACATGGCTGGAGAAGCGGTGCGTCGGTGCGCGCCCGGGATCCGAACCCGGGCTGCCAGTAGCGGAGCGCACGCACTTAACCACTAAGCCACGGGGCCGGCCCCAACTTTATGTTTATAAGATCTATGCATGTTTATGTACGTACAGCAAGTTTATTGATTCTAATTGTTGTCTATAAATTGTAATATATATTTACCACATTTTACCTTAATTCACTTAGTAATGAGCACTTTGTTTACCTCCAAATCCCCACTACCATAAATAGTGCTTATGTATTCTCAGCAATGCTCTGTTTTTCAACTACCCTAATCAATGACCGCAACAGTCATGAATCTCTTTGAGAATTTCTATGAGATATATACATCTGTGAATGACTTTAAGCTAAGTCATTGGGTACATGCATTTATAATTTGACTGAGTACTGTCAGATTGTTTTTTAGAAAGCCTTCACCAGTCTGCAGTTCACAGTCAATGCCTGAAAGTTCTTATTTCCCAGTGGGGGATATTTTGATATCCTGTTGTTTTATGATTTTGTTCTGAGGAGTAGAGAATAACATTTACAACGAATTTGTTTCTTATATAAAATGAAGATGAAGATTTGTTGTTACCCAAGGAATTCTAGGTCTGTAAAAATAATTTGAATGCCTAGATTGATTTAAGCTTCTGCTTCATGGGGAACAATGGAGATATAGCTGTAACTACAAAAAAAGATATAGACTGAAACTAATGTTACATGTCAATTATACCTCAGTTAAAAAAAGTTCTCTTCACAAGGAAAAAAGTTCTAACTATGTATGGTGATGGATATTAACGAGACTTATTGTGGTGGTCATGTCACAATATATACAGATATCGAATCATTATGTTGTATACCTGAAACTAATATAATGTTGTATGTCAATTATACCTCAAAAAAAAATAGGCTAAATCCATTCACATATATTTTAAACTACATATTTTTAGATTTTGTTAAGCATCATAGTATGTGTTTCTTTGTAATTTAAAACTAACACATAAAAGCCAAGCTCTCTCAATGTTAAAGTAGATTATATAAAATTAACCTCCTAAAGTTCATAATTATAAACTAGTGACAAAATATATTTAAAAAATAACAACTATTTGTAACCACTGGAGAGGAACTAAAAGCAGATAAAAACTGGACCATATGATTCAAGCCTTAAAAAGTGAAGCAGACTATGTGACTTTCTCATTTATATGGCTTTTTATTTGATGATACTTCAGTAATTACAGCATTGAGTAGCTACATCTCAATTAGAAAGCCATACTCTTACTGGCTTTAGGATTCAGAGGGTTGAGTTCAGGAATGTCAAAAAAGCTGAAAACTGGGAGGGGAAAGCTGAGAAAGAAGAGAGCCATGTATAAAATACACTCAGATATTTTCCTTGAATCCAGCAAAGTTAACTGCCTTCCATAACAAAAATCAACATTCATCAGAGAATAGACGAATAGATGAATAGAACCCAGATTCTCTACTATATGCCAACCAAAATATCCAGAGTAAAATACAATATTACTAGACATACGAACAAATGGGAAAATGAGAATCATAGTCAAGAGAAGTAGTAAATAGAATCCAACACTGAGACAACCCAGATGTTGTAATTAGCAGAAGAGGACTTTAATATAGCTATTTTAAATATGATTAAGTTCAAAAAGAATGATATGAATATAACGAATGAACAGATATAAAATGTCATCTGCAAAATGGAAACTATAAAGAATGACCTAATGACAATTCTAGAACTGAAAATTGCAATATCTAAATCAAACATTTACTTGATGAGAGTAACAGAAGATTGAAGAGGGCATAAGAAAGGGCCAGTGAACTTGAAGACAGATCAATAGAAATTATCCAATCTGAAGAAAAGAAAGGAAAAAGACTAAAAATATGAACAGAGTGTGACCTGTGGACATTTTCAAAGAAATACTACAGGAAGTTTTTCAAGCTGAAAAAACTATTATGCTACTATGATACTCAAATTTATGGGAAGAAATTAAAATCACTGCCAATGGTAAAAATATGTACATGTGTAAAATATCTTTTTTATTTTTTTTGTGAGGAAGATCAGCCCTGAGCTAATGTTCATGCCAATCTTCATCTTTTTTTTTTGCTGAGGAAGACTGGCCCTGAGCTAACATCCGTGCCCATCTTCCTCCACTTTATATGGGATGCCACTACAGCATGGCCTGACTAGCAGTGTGTTGGTGCGCGCCTGGGATCTGAACCCGGGCCACCAGTAGCGGAGCACGTGCACTTAACTGCTACGCCACAGGGCTAGGCCCCTAAAATATCTTTTATACTTTCTCACTTTTTTAGAAAAGTCAACTTACTGTAAAAATAAAATGTATAATGTTGGATAATGGTATTTACAACATATGCAGATTAATACATAACAATAGCATGAGAATTGGAAAGATGTAAATGCAGCTACACTGGTTCAATATTTTTACATTTTTATGGTGAAGTAATATAATGTTAACTATAAAAATATCATGAATTATTGCTAAAAATCCATTAGAAGAATAAAAATAGAATACAAAAATATTTGATTAACTCAAAAATGGCAGGAAAGAAAGAATACAGGAACAAAAGACAAATAGGACAAATAGAACATGAATAGCAAAATGGTAAACCAAAATCCAATCAATCAATAATTATGTTAAATTTAAATGGAATAGACATTACAATTAAAAGGCAAGGCTGCCAGACTGAGTGCAAAGTGATACCCAACTTTATGTTATCATAAATCATAAACTTTGTATGAAAGGAAACAGTTTAAAAGAAAGAAGTGGAAAAATATATGCCATAGAACAGTAAGCATAAGAAAGCTGGAATAGCTCTATCAATATCAGAAAAATCAAGACAAAGACCATTATAATAGATAAATGAGGAAATTTCACAGTGATAAAAGGGTAATTTGTCAGGAAGACATAACCACTATAGATGTGTACATCCCTAAGAACAGAGTTTCAAAATATGTAATCCAAATGGACCAAATATGGGGAGAAATAGAGAAATCCACAAATATATTTGAATATTTTACACTTCTTCCTCAGTAATTGACAGAAAATTATACCAAAAAAAGTCAGTAGGAAATCAGTAAGGATATAAGACATCTGAACAACACTACTAACCATCCTCACCTAATTGAAAAACATGAATTTCAACCCGTTGAATAAAACAAGCATCTAAATTTCTATTGCTATAAACAAATAATAAGATTAATGAGGGATCAAATATTTACATAGTCTTAAAATATCTCCTTAGAAATCACTTATTAATCACATAGGGGAAAATAGTTAAATTATGAATCCTGGGGGACACTACCTTAATGAGGTGATCAATGTTAACATCACCATATTGGGACAAACTGCTGACTAAGTGTTTGCTGATATGATGCCCTGAAAAGGATACAACATTGATTCCTGAATATAATCATAAGGAATCATCAGGAAAAAAAAATTGAGAGACAATCTTTAAAATAATTGATCTACATTCCAAAAATATTGAGAAGTAAGCAAACAAAATCTGTGGAAAAATCTAAAAGGAGACTAAAGAGATATGACAATGAAATGCAAGACATAGTCCTGGATTAGATTCTACACTGTGAAAAATAGCTCTATAGGACATTATTGGACAATTGATAAAGTTGGAATATTATCTGTGGATTTATAATATTGTATTTATGTATTTCCCAATTTGCTTTTTTCTTTGTTTATATAAAATAAAGTCCCTGTTCTTAGGAAATACTGTTAATAATTTCCGTCTTTGAGCCCCAGGCCCTTGACATAACATATTTAAACCTTGGTATTTATCATTCCACATATTTCTCTGTGCCCATGCAAAAATACATTGGCCCATATGTGCATATACATTTTTAAATAAAGGTGTCATCAAACAATACACATCTCTTGGAAATTTTCTTTTCTTTTTTTTTAATCTTTAAAACATATATTGAGTGTCACTCCAGATCAACAAATGTGGATATAAACATTTAATAGCTGTGTACTATTACATAGGGTAGGTGTACCTTAGTTTATTTAAACAGTCCTTTCTTAATGGCAACCTAGATTTTTCCAAATTTTTGCTACTATAAACAATACTGCAATAAACTCCTTATCAAGTACTTTTGATTCTTTAGGAGAGATTTTCCAAAGTCTATTTAGCTGGTATGCATATTTTTAAATTGTACTATGTGCTGCTTTTTAATATTATAGGTAAACTTTGGCAAAAAGTACATGTTACAAAGAATGAATTTTCTGCCTTTATTATTTTAATAAAACAATGATAAATCAAGACTTAACATTGTACACTGAACACATCCTGAATATCCCTAGCATCAAAAACTCTATACTATAGCTTGCTGAAAAATAGCTAATTTTACAATGAGAAAAGAAAATAGGTTCAAGAGAGAGAAAATGTTTTGGAAAAAAATATTTATTTATCCACAAATAAATAAATATATTTTTTTATTAACCAGTTAACCTTCCAGTAAATCACATACGATCGATATTGAACCCTAAGTTTCTTTAGGTAAATGAATATATCGCATTATTTTGGCTTCTACATTGCAAACATGATCACCTGACTGGAATTTCAGCTGAAATCATCTTCAAAAACTATTATTTTTATGTTACAGTATCAAGTTTCACAATTCCCTCCTTCTTCATTGGAAATTATTTTGAGTTGAATTGTGTTCCCCCCATCCCCCAAAATTCATATGTTGAAGTTCCAACCCTCAGTACCCCAGAATGTGACTTTATTTGGAAATAAGTAAGATCTTTGCAGATGTAATTAGTAAAGTTAAAATGAGATCATACTAGAGTAGAGTGGACCCCTAATCCAATATGACTGTGTCCTTAAAAAAAAAAGGGAAATTTGAAGATAGACATGAACACAGGGAGAACTTTATGTGAAGATGATGGTAGAGATGAGGGTGATGCTTCTACGAGCCAAAGAAAGTCCAAGATTGCCAATGAATCACCAGAACCTAGGCAAGAGGCATAGAACAAATTTTCCCTCACAAGGTACCAACCCTGCTGACATCTTGATTTTGGACTTCCAACCTCCAGCACCGTGAGACAATAAATTTCTATTGGTTAAACCAGGCAACTTGTGGTATTTTGTTACAGCAGCCCTAGCATACTAATACAGGAAGTAAGGGAGATCAAATTGTTTCTCCATGTTTGTGATTCCTAGTGTATGCTAATATTCAGTATAATAAACCGGAAAGTGGTCAAGTACCATTACTAGTATCATTAAAAAAGTAACATTAAACTTTTTCAACATATTTTAGAAGCATCTGTTTTATATTTGCACCTTATCTAATCTTACCAATTTGGAGAGCAAAATCCCAGATGGTTTCAAAGAAACTACATAATCTGGAGTCTTAAAATATACTTTTTGGCCAGTAACTTACAGATGGCAACTAGAAAGTTTCCTGTGATCTTCTATCCTACTTTGAAAAATTAAATTGGTTGTTTTTTCCTAATTCAGTCATGGTTTGTGGAAGGGAGATGAAGAAACAATTTAAAAGAAATGTTCTTTTTATAGGTATTTATTTTTCAGTTGCTGTTACTGTTATTTTTTTGTTTTCTTCAGAACTTTTCTTCCTTTTCTGTTTTTTTGTTGTTGTTGTCATTGTGGTTTGTTGTACTGTTTTTAGATTTTAGATGAGTAAGATACTACAAATATCCTAGAATGGCTTGCTGGATTGAGTATATAATGGGGGACATTAACAGGTTGTCCTCCAAGGATCCTTTTCATCTATAATGCTTACAAGCGAAAAGGATATATTTTAGGAAAATGCTTTACAACAGCTTCCAGAATTTTCTAGGGGCCTGAGCTTTTATGAAAACTGAAGGTGATAATTTGTGATGACTGGGGAAGAAAAAGAGGAAGGAACATGTTGTTGATAACAAGAAGAGAAAGAAATGAATAAATGATTTTCTCTTATATTTTTTGAAATTTCCATAAAATTAAATCAGGCATTCATTGTGGTAGGAATTTACATTGTAATGAAACTATAGAGCTTTCTTATCTCCATCATTTCTTTAAGATAACAAAGGAAAAATTTAACATAAATGACATTTCCAAATAATCCCTAAACTTCTTGGTATATTTTAACTTTCCTCACTGTCACTAACAAGTCAATTTTTTTAGCTCTCCTCCCTAGCTACTTTCCAGAATAAACTTTCATGAACAATGTAAAAGCCAAATTATAGTAAAACTTATATGCAAAATTTAACCTGACTGGATTCATTTCAAAGGCAACATGTAGTTAAATATATTCTCCTTTTGATTCTCATTTAATAATGAAGTGTCAACTTAATTTTTTGTGATCTAGTAAATAAATATAGAGTGTATCATATTACTGACTTATCTAATTTTCAGTTGGAAACAATGTTCTGCACTGTGCTTAGATCTAAGTAGTAGTACCTAAAAGTTCTACACCGCATTCCAATGTGAGTGGGGAGGGTTTTGCTGCACCACCAGACAATTCTCCAATACTAGCTGGGTGTTCTACAATTCTACTCAATTCTGACACTATCTACCCAGAGATAGCAACAGATCCCACAGGTTAAGGACTCAGTCCCGCAGAATGCCCACTCTCTCCAGTTCAGACACCAGTCATAAGCCCAGGTTGTCACTTGTGCTTCTGACCAAGCAGCTATAGATTAGAGTTCTCATGACCCATGCCTTGGATTTGATTAATTTGCTAGAGCAACTCACAGAACTCAGAGAAACATTTCACTCACTAGATTACCAGTTTATTATAAAAGGGTATAACTCAGGAACAGCCAGATGGAAGAGATGCATAGGGCAAGGTATGTGGGAAGGAACATGGAGCTTCCATGCCCTCTCCAAGCATGCTACTCTCCCCACATCTCCATGTGCTCACCAATCCAGAAGCTCTCCAAACCCTATTCTTTGGGGTTTTTATGGAAGTTTCATCACATAGTCACCCTTGGTTAAATTACTGGTCACTGGTGATTAATTCAAGCTTCAGCCTCTCTCCCCTTCCCAGAGGTCAGGAGGCAAGACTGAAAATTTCAACCTTCTAATCACATGGTTGGTTCTCCTGGTAACTAGCCTCCATCCTTAGGTGAGGCCCAAAAGCCATTTCATTTATGTAACAAACGACACATTCGCTGTTCTCATCATTTAGGAAATTCCAAGTGTTTTAGGAGCTCTCTGCCAGAATCAGGCTGAAGACCAAATGCGTATTTCTTATTATAAATCATAATATCACAGTGCCTCATTTTAAGAGTCTCTCATAATTGCTCTACTAGAATCACTTTTCAATGGGAATATATCAGAGCCATATCAAGAGATATAAAATCATTGTAAAAGTTAATTCATAATTAGGACATTAATGTGTTGTAAGGTTAATAAATAAGGTAAAAGAGAAACAAATAATTCTTGAAAGATAAAGGAAACAGTATGGCCCAATAATTTGTAATCAAAACTGGACTTCACAGAGCCATAAAATACTGACTTTTTATATTTTAACAGCATCAACAACAACAAAATTAGCAGATTGTGGACCATTTTTATAAACTTGCTGAGTTATTTGCCAGTTCTCAAAGGCTGTGTTTATGGCATATATCACTTTACGTTACATGTTAGAAAATGTCTTTATATTGTATCTTCCTCCTATGATATAAGCTGTTGGGTGAAGATTCATTTTTACATGCTCCACCAAAGTCAGCAACCATCATCCATGTATCAGGCCCTTAATAAGTGCTTACAGAATAGAATGTTCATTGGATGGAAAGAACTCTAAATAAGTCCTCAAGAGATCCAAGTTTCGGTGTGATTCTTCCATGTGAATTTTGTGTCCTTGTTTGATTCACAACCTCTCTTTAGTTCCATATCTGAAAAATAGAAGTGTGGACTAAATAGTTTTAAGCTACTTTCAAGTTCTAAATTTGATTTGTAAGTAGCCCTTTTTCTACACTGCTTACATTCTTCTGGAAGCCTTTCTAGACAGACTGTTTCTCTCTTGCTAGCTTTCCCATTGCTTTGAATACACATATCCTTAAACAAAGAAATGGATTCTGTGTATATATTTTTTATCATTTGTAATTGTCTGTGTTTAGTCTCTCCTGTGGAGAACTGGTACCAAAATTATAAGCTTTCATTTTCAGCCTAGCATTTGTGCAACCTACGAGTATGAGTAAGTGTCAGTTGCCTGGAAAAACTAATTTTTTAGTTACCTCTTTCTCTTTTTTTAAAACTAAGGAGAAGTTTCGCCAACTTGTTCCCAGGAGAACTTAGTATTTTAGATGGCAACTTTTCTGAAAGCAGTTTCTCTCCTTTATCAGGACTTCATTTTAGAAAGTCACTGCCCTCAGAGGTTGTTTTAATACTCAAATTGACAGGGAGAAAGATATGATCCACAGCCCATCTCCCTCAGCGGATAACCTAATGTTTCTAGCTGGCACTGTGATAAGCAGTGCATAGCCCTCTGCGGCTGGAGGGTGCTGAGAGCTGGAAACTGCCATCGGGCTTTTCTTCTCACTGGTGAAAAAACAAACAGTGCTTTCCAGCCTAGTGAAGGCAGAAACTATTTTGCAGAAGCAGTATTTTCTAATTTTCTTTCCAGTTGTAGCTATAAAATGTGTGTGAATTATTGGAACAGTTATCTTACTGTTTAAAAATATGATCACTTTTAATTATACAAAGGATTATATATATTTATATATTTCAACATATTCTCTAGGACCTTTGAATGTCACTTGTTTTCTAGAGATAAGTGGGTCTAATTCCCTTATTTTTCTACTCAGATTGCCTAAAAAGAAGCCAAAGAAATTGTTTTTCATTACCCGTGAGGGAAATGATGCATGAAGGAAGGACAGGTAGAAAGAAAATGAGAGAAAAGAAAATGAGGAAAGAAGGGAGAGTTATAATATTTAAGAATATTTAGTAAGAATAATGCAAGGAGAACACAACCCTAGGGAAATAAAGGCATTCTGGAAGTCTTAACAATGGGTAGGCATATATTTATATTCTTCAATCTTAGAGAACTGAATAAGATACTTGCAGGAAACTACCATTTTTTTGGAAATCTCCTCGATCTCTAGGTATAAATTTCTTACAGCATTCTTAGATATATTTTTCAACTGATGATGTTTATAATCATGCCTCTTTCATAAATGCACCTATAGCTCTGTATCAGCAATTCTGACACTGCTCAAAATAAAGGTTTGTTGTTATTTGAAACACACAAAGTGGCTACTCATAGTAAGCTTTTAGGTAATATAGAATGGCATGATTTACTTTAGAAGCACATTTAACCTCCCCACAAAAAGTCATTTTAATGGCATTGTGTTGATATCAGTTAGCCTTTTAGAGGTGAGGAAAGGATGTCCTTCATCTCTATCCCTAGAAGTCAGCTCAGTGACTTAGACTCATGCGGATTTGAGAAGGTTGACTTGTAGCTGTCATACAAGCCTGATCAGAGATAAAAATCCAGAGTGATATGGGATTATTCAGTTACAAAGGGTTGAGTGTCATTGTATGTGTCAAAAGAGAGATTATGGTTGTTTGATTAACCCTAGGCACTATGTTGGAGAAATTTACCAAGGCACAGAAAAGAATGAATGAGCAGAAGCTTCACTTTGTTGTTTCAGAATAGTTATATTCAGAAAGAACGTGAAAGTACATTTAAAGCAAGCAAACATGGAACCAAAGAGAACTTTCAATATACTAAGGTATCTGTCATAGGGTACTTGTATTACTATTGAGGACTTATTTCTATACAGATTTTCATTTTCAAGTTACATTTGTAACTGAGTATCATCTTCTCCCTTTAGTTTATTCTCCTAAAGACACCTACCTCAGTCCTCGACACAGTCTAGGAACACAGAGGTCATCTAGAAGCAACTACCTCCCAAACACAAGCATCTTTTCTTGCCATATTTTCTGCTTCAGCACCAGAAACCTAAGACAATACTTTAAGGGCAATCTGGTCACTTGTATGACTAACGTTAGAAATTTTTCCATATTTCAAGTCAAGATGAGCCTGGCTATAATTTTCACCCTCAGGTTCTTGTTTTGCTTGCCGAAACCATGGAAAATAATTTTTGTCCTTCTTCTAGATAACTTCCCTGCAAATATTTGAGGGCTGCGGTCCTTTATTTTCATGTCATATCCACTCATATAGATTACATTAAACATCCCTGTTTCCTTTCATCGTTCCTCATATGGGAATTTTCCAGATTGTCACATCTCCATCCAGAGAACAGCCCATTTAGCAGGTAGTGTCTCAACAATAGATGCAACTGTCGCTTACTTTCAGTGATTCAAGATTTATTTCAATAAATCTTGAAATAGGATGTGCTTTTTTGAGAGCTTCTTCATTACAGTAATTTATTTTAAACCTAAAATAAAATATCTCTACTTCTTTGTCACAAGCTCTACTCTCAGACTACTTTTCCCCACTCTGTATTTATGTACAAGTTTTTGTGGCCTAAATTTAGGGCTCTACAGTCATCCATGCATTTCTTCCTGATTTAATCTTCTTTATTTCAGCTATCATTTCAAGCTGTTTGTTCAATGATGGCGAATCTGCAATTTACTTCCTACAATGTATTACAGTAAAAATTGCAACCCTTCTTGGGGATTAGCAGTAGGAGATCATTATCCTTGATTTCTTTGGCCCTCTGTGGAGATTAGTGCACTGCTGGTGCCAGCCAGTGTTAGGCAACATGAAAAGTATGATTTAATTATTGAAAATGTTTGGATAAATACTAAAAGTTCCTTGCACATTGTTTTAATTGAATCCATTGATGCTGACAAACATAATAAGAATTTTTGAGTTTTCAAGTCTTTTCTTTTTAACTTTTATGGGATTTTAGAAGAATTATCATTTCTTATTATTTTTATGACTTTGTCTTGCTGGTCTGATGCCCAAAACTGAATTGTACACTATAGAATCATGGAAGGGCTCTGCTGGGTTCTGACTCATGCCCTAAATTAAGAGAGAGCTCCCAATGTTTTCTCAAGGGTAAGTTCTGCTGCTGCATTTGAGCTACAAATTAAGAGGCAGACTTTAAAAAAGATGCTAGGGCTTCAAGAGCATTTTCGAGCACAGAAATATAAAAAGACAAGCTGTTGTGGATAGATCCAAAATGAGATGTAAATTCTGGCCTACTGGCAATTTGTCCTTCATAGAGAAAAAGTACAGGAAAAAACGTCCTCTGGGATTCAGGTAGACTCCAGGGAAGTGTTGCAGGTATGTTTTTTTTTTTCATACCTCACTTTCAGCATTTTAAAAATGTTTTGTGGTCCTGACTCTAGTCATGTTAATTAAAGCATCTTACCTATAGTCTTGATTTAATTTCCTCTGCGTTTGTCTGAGAATTCCGAAAGCTGTTGTGTGAAAGCAGAGATTTTGCACACTGTTTTTGAATTCAAGCATCTGAGTTTAAATCCTTTCTCCAAAACCCACTAATGGAGACTTTGGACAGATTGTTTAAATTCTTTCTGGAAATTCAATTTTCTCTATGTAAAATAGATTTTGGTGTGAGTAGAAAATAAAATAACACATATAAAGTCCCTGACAAAGCGTCTTGTTCATTGCAAGTATTTGTACATTTTCCTCCTTCTCTTCTAGATTCAAGCATTCTCACAACACTCTCTCCTGCTATTTTACCCCCAAACAGATGTATACAAGAGGGGAGTTTAAAAAGACTTGTTGAAAAACATTAGCAACCTTACTATAGTATCAGTGAAGACTCAGTTTAAAGTTGCAATTGTATTCTGGTCCATTTTTGTTAGATGTTTTTATTTGCTTCACTATTGCCGTTTGTTTGATTTTGCTTCTCAGTGATATGAAGAAAATTAATCTTCCCCCTTTAAAAATTAAAAGAATATTTTGCCTGACCTAGAAGTCTACTCATATTGAAATGAATTAAACACCATTTTAAAACATTCGATAGAATGAAAAGACTTTCTCTCTGGAGAGAGGAAAACAATCGGATTAATCAAAGAGATTAATAGCAAGGACAGTGGCTGTGCATGATGATGGTGGATATGAGTCAATCATTGATGTGACCTTCCAGGGAAATAGAAGGACGGTGGCTTTCTGACACTGTTTAGCGGAAAGAAGAAGAGAGAAGAGCTGCCCAGCAAGGTTTTTATGCTGTTAGGTTGAAGTTCAGAAATGGCAGAGCCAGTGATTGCTTTCAGAATGAGATTTCTAAGAAGACGTTAAGAATAGCCAAAAGTTACTTCTTTCTGAGTCTTGTGAGATAAATTAAAGATAAAATTAGACACTGATTCATGACAAGTGACTTTTTGTAAAAGCTACTTAATTATAACTATATAAGTTCTAAGACTAATTTCCAAGGCACCTCTATACACTCCTAATGTTTTTCATCACAAAAATTTCTTCTTCCTTCATTATATTTTCTGTACATATTCCAAAAGCAGGACCAGGCAGCCGTGTGTATGCTCTGATCTCAATCCATAGAGACTTGTACACTCCACATTCCCAGAAGAAAGTATTTGTCCTTGACAAGAAATAAATGAAATTCTTTATAGAATTTCAAGCTTTTCCTTTGTCATTATGTGATTAGTAAAAGACACAGAAGGACTGTTATTGCACATGGTTGTGATGCGTATGATCTTAAGCATTGTTGAGGTTCTCCATATGGAACAGAAATGATGGTGATTACCTGAAGAGTATATTCAAGTTCTTCCTGTGTTCTTTCTCTTCTCTCTGATGGTCCTCGGGGCCCTCCCGCTCAGGTCACCCTTTCCCAATACAAACCTCTCAGGGACCAATTTTATAAATTAATTCTCAATGACCAATAAAGGTCTGGGGTGGGGGGTGGGTTGTGTTTACGTATTACCAAATTCCTATTAAATTTAAGTCATTGTGAAACATTATCCGGCTGGGAATATTTTTAAGGCTAATGGATCTCCCTCTCAACAGTGACACTTCTGGAAAAGCAGCTCTCCAGAAGTTTTAGATTCAGTCCTACAAATTTCCTTGGCTAGAGGCTGCTCTCTTTGGTCCTTAAAATGCCCCTAAGCAACATCAATTATATAACCTGTCAGAGAATTTGAAAGTGCTCTGTTGAAGAGTGAAGTCTACTCTGTTCTCTAGCATTTCAGTGTACTGATTTATTTATCAGTTTAACCCAAATAAGTAGTGGTTCTTAACTTTTCTGAGTCAAGGATTCATTTTTAAGGATCTGGTGGAAATGATAGACCTTTTCTTCAGAAAAATATGTATAAGCACATAGAAAATATTGTATTGAATTTCACATTATTAATGGAATACCTAGAGTATACCCATGAGATTCAAAAGAAATAATGTCTCAGATATTTCAGAGGCATGGAGAGCTTGTGTCTAGGACAGGCGGTTCTGAGAAGTTTCTCTCTTGAGAAATGAGGGGTTGATGTTCACCCATAGAGCAGTGCTGGCTATCCACCATCAGCACCTGTTTTGACTGCTGGGCATCCATTCTGATAGGAGAGTGCCTTTGCCTTTCTATTGTTAGGTGTTTTAATTTTGTCTTTGCATACAGGAAACATGTTTGGATGAACACGGCCAGGGAGAAAGGCCAAGGGTCAGAGAATGTGGTGGGCACCATGGAGGATGGAGAGGAAGTGGAGAGCATATCACTACTCTCAGCTTACTGGGAAATCACACTGAGATCCAGCTTTGCAGCGTGACTCACTCTCAAAAGGAGCGTGCATTAAGTGTTGGGCTTCAGATCCCCAAGCATGCTTTTTTTTTTTTAATTAATTAATTAATTTATTTTTTAATTTTTTGATTATTGCAGTAACATTGGTTTATAACATTGTATAAATTTCAGGTGTACATCATTATACTTCTATTTCTGCATAGATTACATCATGTTCACCACCAAAATACTAATTACAACCCATCACCACACACGTGCTGCTGAATTATCCCTTTCGCCCTCCTCCCTCCCCTCTTCCCCTCTGGTAACCACCAATCCAATCGTTGTCTCTATGTGTTTGTTTATTTTTGTTATTATCTACTACTTAATGAAGGAAATCATACGGTATTTGACTTTCTCCCTCTGATTTATTTCACTTTGCATAATATCCTCAATGTCCATTCATGTTGTCACAAATGGCTGGATTTCATCGTTTCTTATGGCTGAGTAGTATTCCATTGTGTATATATACCACATCTTCTTTATCCATTCGTCCCTTGACAGGCATTAGGTTGCTTCCAAGTCTTGGCTATTGTGAATAACGCTGCAGTGAACACAGGGGTGCATGCATCTTTATGCATTGGTGTTTTCAAGTTCTTTGGATAAATACCCAGCAGTGGAATAGCTGGATCATATGGTAGTTCTATCCTTGATTTTTTGAGGAATCTCCATACTGTTTTCCATAGTGGCTGCACCAGTTTGCACTCCCACCAGCAGTGTATGAGAGTTCCCTTCTCTCCACATCCTCTCCATCACATGTTGTTTCCTGTCTTGTTAATTATAGCCATTCTGATGGGCGTGAGGTGATATCTCTTTGTAGTTTTGATTTGCATTTCCCTGATAGTTAATGATTTTGAACATCTTTTCATGTGTCTGTTGGCCATCTGTATATCTTCTTTGGAGAAATATCTGTTTGGGTCTTTTGCCCATTTTTTAATTGGGTTGGTAGTTTTTTTGTTGTTGAGATGCATGAGTTCTTTATATATTTTGGAGATTAAGCCCTTATCAGATGCATGGTTTGCAAATATCTTCTCCCATTTGTTAGGTTGTCTTTTCATTTTGTTGATGGTTTCCTTTGCTGTGCAGAAACTTTTTAGTTTGATGTAGTCCCATTTGTTTATTTTTTTTATTGTTTCTCTTGCCTGGTCAGACATAGTGTTTGAAAATATGTTGCTAAGACCGATGTCGAAGAGCATACTGCCTATGTTTTCTTTTAGAAGTTTCATAGTTTCAGGTCTTACATTCAAGTCTTTAATCCACTTGGAGTTAATTTTTGTGTATGGTGTAAGGTAAGGGTCTACTTTCATATTTTTGCATGTGGCTATCCAGTTTTCCCAACACCATTTGTTGAAAAGACTTCCTTTTCTCCATTGTATGTTCTTGGCTCCTTTGTCAAAGATTAGCTGTCCATAGATGTGTGGGTTTATTTCTGGGCTTTCGATTCTATTCCATGGACCTGTGTGTCTGTTTTTGTGCCAGTACCATGCTGTTTTGGTTACTATAGCTTTGTAGTCTATTTTGAAATCAGGAGTGTGATACCTCCAGTTTTGTTCTTTTTTCTCAGGATTCCTTTAGCTATTCGGGGTCTTTTTTTGTTCCATATAAATTTTAGGATTCTTTGTTCTATTTCTGTGAAAAATGTTGTTGGAACTTTGATAGGGATTGCATTGAATCTACAGATGGCTTTAGGAAGTATGGACATCTTAACTATGTTAATTCTTCCAATCCAAGAGCACTGATTATCTTTCCATTTCTTTGTGTCTTCTTCAATTTCTTTCAGTGATGTTTTATAGTTTTCCATGTACAGCTCTTTCATCTCTTTGGTTAAGTTTATTGCTAGGTATTTTATTCTTTTTGTTGCAATTGTAAATGGAATGGTATTCTTAATTTCTCTTTCTGCTACTTTGTTGTTAGTGTACAGAAATGCAACTGATTTTTGTATGTTGATTTTGTATCCTGCAACTTTACCATATTCATTTATTACTTCTAAAAGTTTTCTGGTGGATTCTTTAGGATTTTCCATATATAAAATCATGTCATCTGCAAATAGTGACAGTTTCACTTCTTCCTTTCTAATTTGGATCCCTTTTATTTCTTTTTCTTGGCTGATTGCTCTGGCTAGGACTTCCAGTACTATGTTAAATAGGAGTGGTGACAGTAGGCATCCTTGTCTGGTTCCTGTTCTTGGAGGGATAGCTTTCAGTCTTTCACCATTGAGGATGATATTAGCTGTGGGTTTGTCATATATGGTCTTTATTATGTTGAGGTACTTTCCTTCTATACCCATTTTATTCAGAGTTTTTATCATAAATGGATGCTGTATCTTGTCAAATGCTTTCTCTGCATCTATTGAGATGATCATGTGATTTTTATTCTTCATTTTATTAATGTGGTGTATTACATTGATTGATTTGCGTATGTTGAACCATCCCTGCATACTTGGAATAAATCCCATTTGATCATGGTGTATAATCTTTTTAACGTATTGTTGTATGCGATTTGCTAGTATTTTGTTGAGGATTTTTGCATCGATGTTCATCAGTGATATTGGCCTGTAATTTTCTTTTTTTGTGTTGTCCTTGTCTGGTTTTGGTATCAGGGTAATGTCAGCTTCTTAGAATGAGTTAGGGAGCTTGTCCCGCTCCTCAATTTTTGGAAGAGTTTGAGAAGGATAGGTATTAAGTCTTCTTTGAATGTTTGGTAGAATTCACCAGGGAAGCCGTCTGGTCCTGGACTTTTATTTTTGGGGAGGTTTGTGATTACTGTTTCGATCTCCTTACTGGTGATTGGTCTATTCAAATTCTCTACTTCTTCTTGATCCAATTTTGGAAGGTTGTATGATTCTAAGAATTTATCAATTTCTTCCAGATTGTCAAATTGGTTGGCATATAGTTTTTTGTAGCATTCTCTTATAATCGTTTGTATTTCTGAGGTGTCTGTTGTAACTTCTCCTCTTTCATTTCTGATTTTACTTATTTGTGCCTTCTCTCTTTTTTTCCTGGTGAGTCTAGCTAAAGGTTTGTCAATTTTGTTTATCTTTCCAAAGAACCAGCTCTTGGTTTTATTAATTTTTTCTATTGATTTTTTGGTCTCTATTTCATTTATTTTTGCTCTGATTTTTATTATTTCCCTTCTTCTACTGATTTTGGGCTTTGTTTGTTCTTCCTTTTCCAGTTCCTTTAGGTGCATTGTTAGATTGTTTATTTCAGATTTTTCTTGTTTATTGAGATAAGCTGTATTGCCATAAACTTCCCTCTTGGAACCATTTTTGCTGTATCCCATAAATTCTGGCATGTCGTATTTTCATTTTCATTTGTCTCCAGGTATTTTTTGATTTCTTCTGTGATTTCTTCATTGATCCAGTCATTGTTCAGTAGCATTTTGTCTAATCTCCACGTATTTGTGGCTTTTCTGATTTTCTTCCTATAGTTGATTTCTAGTTTCATACTGTTGTGGTCAGAAAAGATGCTTGGTATTATTTCAGTCTTCTTAAATTTATGGAGACTTGTTTTGTGGCCTAATATGTGATTAATCCTGGAGAATGTTCCATGTGCATTTGAAAAGAACGTGTATTCTTTGGTTTTTGGATGGAACGGTCTGTATATATCTACTAGGTCCATCTGTTCTAGTGTGTCATTTAAGGCCAATGTTTCCTTATTGATCTTCTGTTTGGATGATCTATCCGTTGGTGTAGTGGAGTGTTAAAGTCCCCTACTATTATTGTGTTACTGTCTATTTCTGTTTTTATGTCTGTTAATAATTGCTTTATATGCGTAGATATATACAAGTGTTATATCCTCTAGTTGGATTGTTCCCTTGATCATAATGTAATGCCCTTCTCTGACTCTTTGTACAGTTTTTGTGTTAAAGTCTATTTTGTCTGATATGAGCACTGCTACCCCAGCTTTCTTTTCACTGCCATTTGCATGGAGTATCTTTTTCCATCCCTTCACTTTCAGTTTGTGAGTGTCTTTAGGTCTGAAGTGTGTCTCTTGTATGCAGCATATATATGGCTCTTGTTGTTTTATGCAATCGGTTACCCTATGCCTTTTAATTGGAGCATTTAGTCCATTGACTTTTAAAGTAGCTATTGATAAGTATGTACTTACTGCCATTTTTTAACTTTTTTTTTTTCCTCAGTGTTTTGGTAGTCCTTCTATGTTCCTTTCTTCTTCTATACAGAATTGATGGTCTCTTTAGTATGACTCCTGTCTGAAAGCTCTACTCTTTAACTCCCCTCCTCCCTCCTTTTATGTTTTTGATATCATATCTAACCTCTTTTTTGTGCATTTGTATCCATTACCCTCTTATCATGGAAATAGATAATTTTTCCTATTTGTGGTCTTCTCTTTTCCCCTTAAATCAGTCCCTTTAACATTTCTTGTAGCACTGGTTTCTTGGTGACAAACTCCTTTAATTTTTGCTTGTCTGGGAAATTTTTGATCTCTCCTTCCATTTTGAATGATCACCTTGCTGGGTAGAGTATTCTTGGCTGTAAGTTTTTTCCTTTTTGCACTTTAAATATATCATGCCATTCTCTTCTAGTCTGTAAAGTTTCTGCTGAGAAATCAGCTGATAGCCTTATGGGGTTTCCTTTGTATGTAACTTGTCTTTCTCTTGCAGCTTTTAGGATTCTCTCTTTATCTTTAATTCTGGACATTTTGATTATGGTGTGTCTTGGTGTGGGCCTTTTTGGGTTTATCTTGTTTGGGGCTCTCTGTGCTTCCTGTACCTGGATGTCTGCTTCCTTCCTTAGGTTAGGGAAGTTTTCATCTATTATTTCTTGGAATAGATTCTCTGCCCCTTTGTCTCGCTCTTCTCCTTCTGGGACACCTATAACATGGATGTTAGTGCGCTTGATGTTGTCCCAAAGGTCCCTTAGACTGTCCTCACTCTTTTTAATTCTTTTCTCTTTTACCTGTTCAGCTTGGGTAATTTCTTCTAGTCTTTTGTCCAGCTCACAGATCCGTTCTTCTGTATCCTCTACTCCGCTTTTGAGTCCCTCTAGTGAATTTTTCATTTCCAGTATTGTATTCTTCATTTCTGATTGGTTCTTTTTTATATCTTCCATTTCTTTGTTGACATTCTCACTGAGTTCATCTATTCTTCTCCCCAGATCAGTGAGCATCCTTAACACTCTTAGTTTGAACTCTCTGTTGGGTAGGTTGCTCATTTCTGTTTCACTTAGTTCCTTTTCTGGGGTTTTGCCCTGTTCCCTTACTTGGAATGTATTCCTTTGCCTCCTCATTTTGCCTCTTTCCCTGTGCTTGTGTCTACGTATTAGGTAGGTCTGCTACGTCTCCTGCTCTTGGATAGGTGACCTTATGTAAGTGATGCCTTAGGAGGCCTGCAGTGTGCTTCCCTCAGTTCTCAATATTCCAGGGGTGACCCCTATGTGGGCTACATGTGTCCTTCTGTTGTGGCCTGTTTGCTCTCCCTGTAGGCGTCCAGGGAAGCCGAGCTATGCTCCTGGCCAGCTGTTGTAATGTTCAACTGCTTGTAGTTGTTGCGGGCCCTTCAGTCTCTTTATCAGGTGTGGGGAGCCCCAGCACAATTGGCTGCGAGTTCTAATACCACATTTGTGTTGCAGTATTTCTTTTAACTGAGTAGGCCCCCAGCGTGGCAGGTTGTTAGTCTCAGGGTCTTACAATTGCTATAAGCCTCCAGCCTTTAGGTCTCCTGTCAGCTCTCTGACGATCACAGCTGGGTGGGGCTGGCCTCAGGCATGGGAGCACCCAAGTGTTTCAGGCTTTGGAAGGGGGGGCAAACCCCCTATGTGGGTCTTTGAGTAGCACAAGTCTTCTGCAGCTGACAAGCCCTGCCACCCACAGGTCCACACACACAGTCAACACAGTCCTGCCCCCTGTGCACGCCCCGACCTCCCGAAGCGGACCCAGTCTCTCCATGGCAGAAGCCCCACAGACTCCACCACCATCCCACACTCTCCACCCGCTCCTTGTGCACGCCCTGCCCCACTGAAGTGGGCTCAGTTGCCAGGTTGCAGAGAATCCAGTCACCAATCTATGCAGGCCCACAAGTTGCCTGAGGGCTTGTTGTTGGGTGGGGCCAGTCTCTAGGGTGGGCTCCCTGCCCTGGCTGAGCTGGATTAAATAGGTGCTCTAGCGGGTGGGGCAGACCCTGGGCTAGCAGGCCCCCAGGGAGAACTCTACTGGTGTCTGTGTCAGCACGCCCATACCAGGCCACAGCAGTGGCTGCCGCCAATGTCCCAGTCCCTGGAGAGGTCTCACCTCTCACTGAGATGCACTCAGGGCCTATTAGGTGAGTCTCTTTTCACCAAAGCACTGTGCACCTTTCTTTCTGGTGATTTTAGGTTGCTTTCTGAGACAGGTGAGTTCCAGCATGGGCCCTTTAAAAGCCCATGCTTTAAAAGCCAATTTCTTTGTGAACTAGCTTTTCTGGGGGTATTACCCAACGTTTTAGTAGCAGGCAAAGTCAGATATTATGCCACTTGTCTCAATTGTGCTGGATCCACAAAATGCCCCCAGCGGGGGCGCTCCCCGGCCCAGGGCACCACTCCTCCAGGGAGGCTGCGTACCTGTGCACTGCTCCCAAGTGGCCGTGAGGCGCTGCGGCTTGTTAAGGCAGTGTTTTTTCTCTCCAGAAGGGAGTTTCTGCCTCTTCTACCTCAATTAGGATTGTCCGTTGTTGCAGGAGTTCCTCTTATCCAGTTTTCAGTTCTGTCTCAGGGGTAATTGTTCCACAAGTAGTTGTAAATTGGCTGTGTCCGCGGGAGGAGGTGAGTTCAGAGTCTGCCTACGCTGCCATCTTGACTTTGCCCCTCCAAGTATGCTTTATTGATTGCAAAAATGTCCCCAATTCCCCACTCTACCCCCACTCCCTGCTGTATCCATATTCTTTGCAATGTGATTTTCCAGCTTTTCCAATCATGAAGTGGAATCTATTTCTAGACTTCTTGAACCTGGCCTGAATTTATAATTTACTTTGGCTAATTGAATAGGGCCGAAGTTGACAGAGTGCCAGTTTTAAGGCTAATCCTCAAGATATCTCCCCACCTCTCCTTTCTCTCTCTCGCTCTTGACCTCTCTTTCTCTTCTGTCCCTGCCAAGAAAATATCCTCAGATTAGCGTGCTGGAGGATGAGACCTGGTCAGATATCGCAGACCCTCAATATGTAAGAATGCCCATCTGAGGTCAGAAAAGCTACCTCACTAACCTGCAGTGAACCACAGATAAATGAATGAGCTTTGTTAAATCTAGTTTCCATTCCTAGAACCACCCAGACAACTTATAGACACATGACCCAAAATAAATATTTATTGTGGCATACCTCTGAGGTTTACTGGTTGCTTGATAAGCAGTATTATTACAGAAGTAGATAACTCATACATCCAGGCTAGTGGGATATAGATCTAAACACCAAGAGGATCTTAAAATAGATTCACCTTCCTCATAAGTCTTGATGCAGGGCTTATGTGAAATGGAAAATAGGGAATATTTTCCCCCAAGAACTGCAGTTCCAGGCTTGGCATGCTCCAGCAGAGCATTCACTCAAAATTATGTTACCTGGAATCACATTGGCCTTGAGAACACAGTGGGGAGCATAATTAGTTTAAAGGAGGTCTTCTCCTAGTGGACTTGGGGCTTGAATTTACTTCAGGCCTGTAGCCCTAGTTTACTGAAACCAATTGGCAGACTTTACACATTTGGGTATCCTCTATTCCCAACTAGAATTGTACTTGACTGGCATTTTTGGAATGATTCTCTTGGCAGTAGGCCTGAGTAGGAACAAAGTTTTACAAGTATAACCCCTTCAGAATCTTTACTCCTAACCCAAAAGTGAACTCCAGTAAGAAAAGCCGTAAAAGGAAAGAAATAGCTGCCAAATATTTGATAGTTTGACAAAATCGTGACTGTTTTTCTAGGCTATGATTTACTTAAATTTTGCTAGCCCTTATTTTCTTCCAGGTTTTAAGCACTTTGGTGGTGATTCATATGATGTCAAATGTTGTTGCTTCCAAAACACAAGGCTATTGGGTAGAAGATACGGAAAGACTCAGTGCCAGGTTTTCTGATCTTTGATCCACTGCTCTGCCCCAGAGTCATGTGATTCAGTAGGAATTATTTGACTTCTTTGATCTGGTTTCCTCATTGGAGACATTTCATTGATGATGATTTGATTGCCTCATACAAGATATCATGGAAAAAACAATGCTGTTAGGAACTTTCGAGAGTTCTGTTTCACTCTAAACAATAATGCTAATTTAAATTAACTCTAGATTTTTTTTTCTATCTATAGGTGTAAATGGCACAGGATAGCTGGATTGACTGTCCAGCTCTCACATTAGGTAGAAATGTTAAACACACAACACATGCATGCACAAACACAAATGCACAGACAAAATTCTGCTTACCACTAAGCACATCTACATTCATTTTAAAATTACATTTATATTATTTTATTTTTATAAGTATTCTTTTGTGAATGTGAGAATGTGAGAAGAAATGTGGAGGGCTTGAGTTTGCTTGTACCCCTCAGTATAAGATGAGACAACTGTGAGCATGTGTACTCATCAAAGCTGCACCCCACACCCACAACTAACACTTTAAAAAAGGAGGATGCCTTGGTTTGCACTGTTGTGAACTTCTTATATATATAATAAAGGTAGTTTACAAGCTTTAAAATATCACAGACAGACAGTGAGTACGCTAAAATGTTGCTTTGTCTCTAGTTATAAATGGTTGCCATGAAAACAGCAACAATAAATCTGGTTCACTATGCGTAGTAGTCAGGGTTCTCCAGAGAAAGAGAACCAATAATGTATATATAGATATGTATATAGAAGAGGGAATTTATTATAGAAATTGGCTCACGCGATTATGGAGACTGAGAAGTCCCAAGATCTACTGTCTGCAAGCTGGAGAAATGGAAAGCCAGTGGTACAATTCGATTCACTGCCAAAGTCTGAGACCAGGGCATCTATGTCCAAGAACAAGTGAAGAGAGATGTCTCAGTTCAAGCAGAAAAAGCAAATCTGCCCTTCCTACGTCTTTTTCTTCTATTCAAGCCCTCAATGGATTGAATGATGCCCACCTACACTGGTAAGGGTGATCTTTACTCAGTCTACTGATTCAAATGCTAATCTCTTCTGGAAACAATCTCACAGACACACCCAGAAACAATGTTTTACCAGATATCTGTGCATCCTTTGCCCAGCCAAGTTGACACATAAAATTAATCATCACACTACATTTTGTCCTGGTCCTGAAAAATGAAAAATTGCTCTTGGCCCAAATTACTTATCTACAAATGGACTTTGAACAGGGCATTACTACTTTTTGCTAAGGTTCCTTTTTGAGCTAAATGTATGTGCATTGCTAGAAAATGGAAGGCTCTTTGGTCTTTACATGGTAATATTTTGTGTATAGACTTTTATTGAAATTAAAGAATTTTACTTAAAGTCTTTTTTCGCCATCTTGGTACTTTACATCATCAAAGAATGAAGGAGAGAATAAAGGAAATGCAAAAGAAAATGTGAAGTCCTTACTTAATCTAGATAATCTCAGTATCATGGGACAAATGTCAGTTTCATATGACCTGTCTTATTGAACAGATAAACCAATTAAAAAATTACCAGGTGTCATTGACATTTAAATTTGATTTCACATCAACTATCAACCATTGGTTTCTGGGTACTCGGTTCTTTAGCACTTAGGTTTCACACCGTGTTTTTCTGTCCATGAATTAGTTGGTTTGTGCATCATATCATGCAATACATAGAACCCATGGTCAAATATCAGAATAAGTGTTCTCTGAACATCTGAGCAACATCAGAGAAAATGCCACAGCTCTAGATAATGGCTTGTTGCAAATTTATAGTCTTCAAACTCAACTGAGCAGTTAGGACTAATTACCAATTATGGAGAGTTGGGCAGAATATTTGAATTCTGGACTATCCTTGAATAGCTGGGAAGAAGTTTAAGGTTCAATGTAGGGTGTGAGGAACAGAAGGCTGTCAACAATTCTAGTTTGAGTAACTAAGAGGATGCCAGAGATGAGGTATTTTCAGAGAGATGATGAGTTAATTTGAGACACATTGAGTGTGAAATGTTTGTTGGACACCTAGATGGAGATGACAAGGTGCAAGTTAAATATGTAAATGTGAAACTCAGACAACTGGTCTAGAATGAACTTGCCTGGTGCCACCTGAGGAAGATAGTGATCACAGCTCGACAGGTACATTGAGTAGGATTTGTCTGTGGGAACAAAATTAGAATCAAAATCGTGTGTAATTATTCCCCTATCTAGTACAAGCTACCATTAGAGCCTGTTTTTTGCAATAAGTGTCAGACCATTCTCTCTTTTACTCCAGATTATGAATGGAGTGTGGAGTTCTGGGAGGGGAGCAGAGGTCTGCTCATTTCCCTTTCAGGCTGGAGAGGGCACAGAGTTAACAGCATCCTAGAACCAAACAGTAGTTTCCTTACTGTAAAGAAAATTCCAGAGAATGACATTAAATGGCTGTTCACGTAAAGAATAGATTTAAGTGCTCTGAAAACAATAATAAAAATGTTTGGCTTGAAAATGAAGTAAAATCCTCCAAAATAGAGCACTGTCTTGTATGGATAAGCTAAGCAATGGGAAAAGCTATAGAACAGACAGTAGTAATAGCTGACCTTTGTTGAGCATTACCAGGTTCGGGCACTATTCTAAGTACCTTACACATATTAACTCATTTAATCCTCACTACACCTTGTGGAGTAGGTACTAGCATCACCATCATTTTACAGATGAGGAAACTGAGACCCAGAGATTTTAAATATTTTACCCAGAGTTAAACAGCTGCTAAGTGGCAGAGCAAAGATTTGAATTTAGGCAGTCCAGGTCCAGAGATTATGTTCTTGTAAAATACTTCCCGTATTAGTAACTTTGACTTCATCATACCATATGCAAGTTACATATTAGAACAAGTAATATAATAGAGTGAAAAAATGCTACAGAAATGCTAACAGAGACAGGAAATCTTTAGTATCTTTTCCTCTTTTAATCTAGGTTTTTACCCTCACTCACTGTGGAGAAATCATGTGGTGCTATTAGAGGATTCTCATCAGTGTTTTGTTTTGTTTTGTTTCAGCTGTCTCCTCACCAGAACTCTGTCTTAGTGATAGGATTGCAGTGGGGCTCACTATCAAAGCATACACACACACACACACACACCACACACTCACGCACACAACTAACGGGAACATCCTGGTACAGAGATATATTATCTACATACTAATAATAATTACCACCAAGAAAGCTGGATTCTCTTGGGAAATCTACTTTTAGCAGGAGGCAGTTGAATAAAGAAGTGGTGTGAGGCAATTATTGCAGAGTCAGGGACAATTATTTGAAAAGTAAGACCAAAAAATGTATATGTAAATTTAGTATGAGAACCTTTACCAAAAACTATTTGGTTCTTTTAAATAATAATAATAACAGTAGCTAACGTTCATTAAGCACCTCCTGTGAACTATTTTTTGTTTTAGGTTCTTTCAGTGTGTTAATCCAGTCCTCTCAATGGCCCTATCAGCTAGGCTCATATTTTTTCAATTTCATGAACAAGGAAACAGAAAGGTTCAACAACTTACCTAAGAACACAGCTAGAAGCTTTAGTGAGGATATTAATTAAGAAATCATTCGAATCATATTTCTATTCTATTATTTTTATTCTAGCACTTTTTCAATTAATAGAAATGTAATTTATTGCTGCTAGACATAATCTGTGGTTATAATTTCATTGCATGTGACGAAATACTTTTACTCTGAAATTTCAGTGCCCTTTTATCTGGTTAGGGCAAAATTCCTAAGGAAACAAACATACCAATCCTTTTCTAATGACACTTAAAATGCATGATATTATGTTGTTGAGGTTATTTTTCCCATGGAAGTTTCACTAATTCCATTTAGTTGCCAGGCATTATACTTCAACGTTTTTGATTCACATTGGCATTAAAAGTCCACTGAAAACACAATTCAATACTTAACTCAAAATACTGTAACTTCCAGCTTTCTTTAAGTATAAAGAGTCTTAAAGCCTGAACCACAGGGAAAACTGCAGGAACAGAAACCTAGATCTAGATTTCAAACAATTAAAATTTTAGATAAAGACTCCTTTACAATGTCATAGTTTGTGTGCTTTTAGCAAATAGCATTATTTTCATGATCAGAAAGTGTACCTAAACCTTAATGTAACTCTATGTTTTGTTTTGTCTAATTTTTATTTGCTTTAGAGACAAGATTACATCATTCTTTTTTAATTGCTCTAATATCTTTCCTGTTTGATGTTTTCTGTTATGATGTTAAGTTATTATGCCTGCCTATTTAGAAAGAGACTTTTGAAGTGTGACTTCTGAAGGTGATTAAGTTCAGAGCATGGCAAGTCCTATTTATAGGTAGTTGGCTGTTTGGAAGTAATATAGAAACATTGGAAATTAATCTAAGGTATGAATTAAAATATTTTTGATTACAGTAAGAACGAATAACATGAGATCTACTTTTTTAACACACTTTTAAGTATATAACACAGTATTGTTAACATAATCACAAATTTGTAGAACAGATCTCTAAAACTTATTCATCTTACGTAATTGAAACTTTATACCCAATGAAAAGCACCTCTTCATTTCCCTCTCTCTCCACCCCCTGGCAGCCACCATTCTACTTTCCGCCTCTGTGAGTTGGGCTGTTTTAGATACCTCATATGAGTAGAATCATGTACTCTTTGTCCCTCTCTGACTGGCTTATTTCACTTAGCATAAATCCTCAAGGTTTTCCCATGTTGTTGCATATGGCAGGATTTCCTCCTTTTTCATGGCTGAACAATATTCCATAGCATATACATATCACATTTTCTTTATCCATTCATCTGTCAATAGACATTTATGTTGTTTCCACATCATAGCTATTTGAATAATTCTGCAAAGGAACAAAATACAGAGGCCAGAAATAAACCCATGCTTGTGTAGTCATTTGATCTTTCACAAAAATACTCAATGGGGACAGGATGCTCCTTTCAACAAATGGTGTGGAGAAAACTGGATATCCACATGCAAGAGAATGAAATTGGACCCTTATCTGATACACAAAAAATCAACTCTAAATGAATTAAAGACTTAATCATAAGACCTGAAACTATAAAACTCCTAGAAGAAAACAAAGGGGAAAAGCTTCATGACATGGGTCTTAGAAATGCTTTCTTAGCTATAACACCAAAAATACAACAAAAGCAAAAATAGACAAGTGGGATTATATCAAACTAAAATGCTTCTGTATGACAAAGGAAACAACTAACAGAGTGAAAAGGGAACCTACAGAATGGAAGAAAATATATCCAAGCAATATAACTGATAAGAAGTTAATATCCAAAATATACAAGGAACTCCAAAACTCAATAGCAAAAAAAAAAAAAAATCCAATTATAAAATGGGCAAAGGACTTGAATAGATGTTACTCCAAAGAAGACATACAAATGACCAACTGGTATATGAAGATGTTCAGCATCTTCTAATCAAGGAAATGAAACTCAAAACCACAATGAGATACCATCTCACATCTGTTAGAAAGGCCATTACCAAAAAAAACAGAAGCTAACAAGTGTTGGTGAAGATGTGGAGAAATTGGAATCCTTGTACACTGTTGGTGGAATGTAAAATGATGCAGCTCCTATAGAAAATGGTTTGGAGGTTCCTCAAAAAATTAAAAATAAAACTACTGTATGATCAAGCAATCCCATTTCTGGGTATTTATCCAAAAGAACTGAAATCAAGATCTTGAAGAGATATATGCAGATATATGTTCCTTGAAGCGTTATTCACAACAGTCAATATGTGCATTTTGAAAGTTATTAATATGTCAGGGAAATTCTCCAAAAGCATCTTTGCTAGGTAAAGACACAAGAAAAGAAAGTTTGGTTTCTCAAGTGTTTCAACAAATTTTTATGAGTATAATATTTTGGAATTTCTCCAATGTAAGCATATATTAAACAGAAGTATAACAGCAAAATAGTTTGACTGGGATTGAACCAACTTTAACTTCAAAGCATCATTTTCAATTGCATTCTCTAAAGTGTTCTTTCCAGTGAGCTAGACGTTTGGTTATATTATAAAAAAAGGTCCAACAGTAATAAAAAACTAGAATTTACTTATTCAAATAACTGTTGTTTACTGAAAAGTCAGGCTTCAATTTCATAATTTTGCAAATCAATTCTGGATGTCCTAAATTATGCTCAGGTTTTGTTGAAAAATGACAGAAGAACTAATCACGTAATTGAGAGAATTATTGGTCCTGTCTAGATGATCTGAGGAAACCAAAGATGGAGGCTACAATACAAGCAGTACCCTAAGGAAATAAAACTAATCTTGGCAGAGATTTCTGGTTGCCTCCTCAGCACCCATGGCCCCCCATATTCCTCTTTAGTTTGAGAAATCAATTTCTGATTGGCCTCCCTGCCAACTTGTGGTCATATGACTAAGTTATGGCTAATGAAATATAAGTGGACGCGCATGTATGAGATTTCCGGAAAACCTGCTTGTAGAGAGTCTACTTCTAGAAGGGACACTTCTTTATAGTTCTCTTAGCTTTCCTCGTCTGTCTGATCTGCAACTCAGACATGGTAGTTCAAGTTCAAGCAACCTTCCTAGACCATGAGGGGATTTTGAGGGTGAGAACTACTTAGTAGCATGGTAGGAGACAATGACTGACACTAATGTGCTAGCCCCAAACAACTTATTTCCAGGCTTACTGTGGTATTAGCTGCCGTCTTTACCTGCACAGCAGTTTTTATACAGTTATTTAAACATTTTATTGCTTTCCACCCTTCTTACTTAGAAAAGACTAAAACAAGAATAAATGAAAATATAATACAAATGATAAAACAGTACTATGGAGACAATTCAAGAAATAAGCAAATCTTTAGCTTTAATCACCTACCCATTAGATTCACGCCATTCAACTTTCTGCTTAATTATGAAAGAAAAGAGACATGTCCAAATATGTAAATACAAATATACACAAAGTACACAGTACTTAAACATATTTTTGAATATTACTTTCAAAACAACGAATAAGGAACAGTTTATTGTTTGCCTTTTGTATACTGAATTCCTCAAATGAATTTTTAAGTATTCATTATGGATGAAAGCAAAAAAATCCTGTAGTTACTTTTGAATTCCATGCTTTATAATGACAATGTCATGCTCAAAACAATTTTGAAACTGCCTTCAAACTTAAAAGAAGACTTTTTGAAAAATCTTGGGTGGTGTCAAATATTCATTTTTTAGAGTGGATTTGGCTTGAGAACCAGCTTCAGTCATAGATCAAAGAAAGAGAAATCTTGCTGAAGAAATCAGACATGTCTGTTCATGTAGGTATGTACATGGATCTGTCTTGTAAAAAAGCTCTGAAATCATCATAAGAAATGAAAGCATTTTTGGAATTAGTGTCCATCTCCCAAGATGATTCTTTTGAAGAAATATTCATTTGGTGTATAATTTACAAATATGGTGGTTTGAGTAAGTTTCATTTCCTTGAAAGAATGCTTTACAGAGCAGCTTTTTGTCTGCCCCATTTTAATGTCTCTGTTTATAGCACCCCAAGCTTTAAAGACTTTCCTACCTGTAGCCTTTATCCTGTCCCAGTACTGGCCAGTGTAGGCAAGTACACGAGAACTGTCAGCATCACAAACTTGTGAGGATTTCCAAACGTCCTTGCTTAGTTGACCCTCCTCTCCTCACCTCTTCCCTTTCAGAATCAATCTGACTCAGGATCCTGGATTTCAGAGATAGCCACTAAGGGAACATATTGCCTGGATTTATGGCTCTCTCTGTTCTCCCAAATGTTGACTTAGTCTTGGGATTCTATATCATCTTTAAACCCTATTCCTAAAATTTATAACTTTCCATGCATCTTTGGATCTGATGCACTTCCCTGACTTCCCCATGAGTAAAAGTTCCACTGCCCCATTATATTCATGGCAGTGCCCTCCTGGAGGCTGGAGCCCTATTCCCATACCCAGGATAAATGCTAATTACATAATTCGAAACCCAAATGGCACTCACTCTAGAAGTATGGTTAAGGCCCTTGTTTCTCCTTTCCTAATCTCTTTTCCCTGATGGTTTGAGGTTTAGAGTGTTTGTCTCATACCACCTGTATTGTCTTCCCCTCACTGCTAGTTGCTCAGCCCAAAAAGTCTGTGACTTCCTTTAGAAACAAAATAAAATCCAAAGGCCTTAATAAACACAACAAAACCTTATATAACGTGGTTCCTGCCTATCTCATCAATCTGTCTCCCTTCCATTCTCCCCTTTATTCTCTATACTACAGCCACTCTGGCCTTCTTTTCTGCTGCTGGAACACATCAAGCTTCTCCTCAATTTTAGGATTCTACACTCACTGTGCCTTCTTTTGGAAATGCTCCATTTGTAGATTTTCACATGGCTGCCCCTTCTTAACATTCAGATCCCAACTCTCACCTTCCCTAACCACTATAAGTAAAGTAATCACCAATCCCGCCCCCTCATTTTTACTCTTCCTTCCTCACATAAATCAGAGGCAACCTGACACTCGCTTAAAAAAAATTGTTTTTTAAGATTTTATGGCCTGCTCTTTTTTAGAATTCTTTTGCAAATGACAACTCCAGATTTCCTCTTCCTCCTGTACTTGGACTTGTCTTGATTTTTAAAATCTTTCTTGGCTTTGTAAATTGAGCTCCTGTGCTTAACTCTCTGATATAAGATATTTGGACAATTTTCTTGAATTCTGAACTACTTTGTTTCTAAATGTTGTGTGAGTTTGTTTACTTGGTTGGTATGAGCCACCGGTCTGCACTACAGCTTCAAGAGCTATGCCTCTTTCCATTTATCCCGCTCTGGAACCCACCCTTTAGTTCCTCAATTAGAAAGCAAGATTAGACAAAGCCTTAGATATCATCTAACAACCTTCTCACTCAATGCAAGGAATTTCTCTGTCATTTCCTGCTAAGTGGCCATCCAGCTTCTCTGTGAATAACTCTGGTGACATGGAATTCACTATTTCACCAGCCAAGCCATTCCAACTTCATAAAACTCTAAGACTTCCTAGAGACTTCTCCCTTATATTTATCTTAAACTATTTCCTGGAAACCTCTACAGAATGTTTCTAATCATACATTTTAGATCACATAGAATAAATTCTTGTCCTCATGCTGACCATCTTGCTAACTGGTTAAGTAAGAAGGGGATAAGTTCCTAATGGGAATAAGATTGTAAGGGGATAAAGGCATGGATTTGAGGAGGTGAAGGATTAACCTAGACAATCAAGAACAAGTAACTATCACAAGATCACTAATGTCATGGTGTAGTGATCAAGAATCCATATGTCTCTTTCCTCACACTGTCTACTAATGCCATTTATTTTCCACTGAGAATCCAAAAATAAACAAGACTATTACCTCTGAGAAGAGAGAGTTTTCCAAGAATTATTGAAGGGTGAAGTGAGGAACACAAAACTTTAAGTCTCCCTAAATGTATTTTGTGATGTCCTCAAAACCTGCTCTCGTGTGCAGAATACAAATTACTGTTTAATTTTTCTGTTTCCTAGAGTTTGGAACCTTACAAACTTGCACCTCAGTTGTCTCCAATCAATGTTCCCAAACAAATTTCCTCTGCCTGAGTTCTCCCAACATAGCTCTTGAATAGCTTTCCTTTGGCAAATCAGGTGTCTGTACCTCTCTTCCATTATTCCATTACTGTGATATTTATTGAGTGCTAAAATGCCAAGGTTAGATTTGTCACTTGCAGTGTTAGGGTCCAGATGTTGGTAGCTTTCTCCTTTCTCTTCTCTGAAGGTACCCCTCCCTCATAGGGCTCCCTGAAGGATGGCACAGATCCCATCAGTTCACATGCATGACTATTTTTACCCCAGAGGGAGGGCTTCTCAGGATACAATTTATACACAAGAGATGACTGATAGGCACACAGCCTCTGGTTACTTCCCTAGCTTTTAAAAAGTTTACATATGTTAAAGAAACTCTTCTAGGCTTCCTCCCCCTCCAACTCCAATCATTGATTCCTTGATTTCATTTTCTTGCTAGTTCATTTTTACTTTTCACCCTGTAGTGCAAGACTCAATTTTTCTTTTTGTTCTAAGTCCTTGGAAGAACAAATTTCTTGACTTCAAAGCGCAACTACTTTCCACAGTCACCTAAATAAGTCACAGAGGATAGAGTAGAGTCCCTGTGAGCTCTTCACTGGCGATTTTACTATTAGTCTTCCCTCTAAGAACGTAACATTCTAATCAGTCTTCTTTGCAAGCTACTTCTAATCTCAGTCATCACATTCTAAATATCATCTGTTTTGTGTTCTATTTCCACTCTTTTTCCACCTTTCTTAACTACAAAACTGTTAGCAACGTGGGGAAGCAATTTTGCTTTACTATCTTTGAATTTCCAATATACAGCACTAGAAGAAAGTGAATGAATATACTTCTAAAAGCTCTCAACCGCTCGTACATCAGCATTTGTACCTTCCAGCATTAGCATCTTCTTCCAGCATCACGTTAGGGATCCTTTCAGCCTCCCTTTTTGGAAAGCACTTGCATTTACATCAAGGCATATGCACGCATCTCAACAGTCAATAGACTAGGTTTCCTCTGGTTTGATGTAATCCACTTAAACCAACACCTCTACTTCATTCATAATTCAAATCATCGAGATCCAGTCAGAAGGAATAGCCCCCCTTTCCTTCCCTTTCTCCCATCACCTCAACGTGAACATTCATATAGGTCCAAAGTCAAAAACTTTGAAACAGACTAGGAAAAAAAAACCCTGCATAAGTAATGTATTCTTTCAAGAGTCTAAAGAACTGTAGAAATTTCCCACAAAACTCACAACAGATTAGCCCCAGGACATCTGAACAAAAGTCTTAACTCTGGGAATTAAAAATAAGCAGTTGAACTTATTAAATGTCTATGGTCTGCATCTTGTCACATGAGACAATTCATAAGGAGAAGAGAAATTTAAAAGAATAAAATTAACCAAGCCAGAAGATTTTCCACTAGGTCTCAACACATTACCCCATTCTGTCAATACCATTTAGACTCTTCTCATTTTGTATCTGCTCCATCTCTGCGCTCTTCCCTTCTTCAGACACCAAGATAAAAACTCAACATAGTTGCTAAAGCAACTTCTATTTTGACAGCTTTAGAATTTCATCATTATTCCTTTGTTTCAATGGAAGAATGTCCTCTCACGCTCTTAACTGAAGATGACTTTCTCATTAAGCCAAAGCTTTTGCCTCTCCTTACATAACAAATGTGTACACAGCCCACCTGCTTCTGGGTTACTTTCCATCTGTGCTTCAACACTATTGCATATAAAAACAACTTTTTTTTTCTTTTTATGGACATTATGTCTCCATGTAAATGGAATTTGTAATCAACTTGGGTTGTCTTTTTAGATAACAAAAGTGTTTCAGGAACTTCATGACAATTGATTTATATAGTATCCTGGTTATGAAAGGATAATTATTTTATTTATAAGGAAATATTCTTGATGGACAAAAAGCACTTTAGGTTTTATAGTATATAGTCACCTGGACTGTAAGTTCAACAAAAAAGGGAGTCCCTTCCTTAATCAGAACCCAAGTGGAGTTCAAAGTCATACAACTCTTGGATGTCAGAACAGTCAGGACATTGGGGATCATCTAGTGTGTTTCTAGCCTCGGACACCCTTAAGAGCTCAAGAAGAAAGCTGTGAGCCCTCTTCCCAGCAAATGTACATACATTCAATATTTCCATACTGTGTCAGAGTCACTTTGTTCCTCTAAGGCCGCAAATCATAACCTAGGTAAAGAACATTTGATTTAGTTCAAATCTTTTCATTTTTTTTTTTTTTTTTTCTTTTTGTGAGGAGATCAGCCCTGAGCTAACATCCGCCAATCCTCCTCTTTTTTTGCTGAGGAAGAGGGCCCTGGGCTAACATCTGTGCCCATCTTCCTCCACTTTATATGGGACGCCGCCACAGCACGGCTTACCAAGCAGTGCGTCTGTGCGCGCCCGGGATCCGAACCAGCGAACCCCCGGCCGCCGCAGGGGAGCGCGCGCACTTAACCGCTTGCGCCACCGGGCCGGCCCCCAAATCTTTTCATTTTTGATGACAAAGAGACTAAAGCTCATAGAAGCTAACTGATTTACTTAAGATTCTCATTATTTAGACCTAGAAATCATTGTATCTACTAACAGAACAATTATTTCCTTACTCTAGTAGATTGTGTTTTGTTATTTAAAAAATGTGTTTGGATATTATTTCTGCTTCTTTTATCAGTGAATAAATTTATAAAAACATTAAATTCAATCGCTTTTATAGTTAAGGAAACCGCAACCTCAGAGGTTAACTGGTCTTCTAAAAGCCAGTTACCTGGGGAAAAATATTTGTAATATTTTCAAGTGGAGTCTCTTTTATTATCTCGCCCTTCATGTTTCAATGATCTTGGAATTTAAGCAGGTGTTTATTATTATCATAATTATGATCATTATTGTTACATTTACAATTATCATTTTATAATAAAGAATTTAAAGAGACAACAAAGCATTCAGATTGACTTCTCCAAAGGCAGCATCGATTTTACTCTTCTCTGAAATTGCCTACTCTATTTTTTCCAATTGGATCACATAAAATATTAGAGAAAAAAGTATTTGGAAAAATACTCCCAGAAAATGAGGTGAAAATTAGAATTTCACAGCCTTTCTTGTTCCCTTATGTACATAGTCTAATTCCTGTCTTTCTAACATGAAGTTGTGCAGTGATTTATGACCACGTTAATCATTTTAATGTTCTCACTCCATTGCAGGGGAAAATGAAATAGCTGAATTTATGCTAAAAATAAGCTTTACAGATTTGCTGGATTGCACGACATTTGAACATAAACAACTGTCCTCCCTCTCGGAAAGCTAATCCTGCCCAGTTTTTGACTTTCCCAAGAGATTGTTCTAATAGATTTTTTAAGCTGCATGTTGGATAATTGTTTCCACAACTAGCACAGATTGGTTTTCTCAAAAGAAAAAATGAAAATGAAAGTTCTATCCAATTAAAATAGAGCTATTAATACTCTGCTGTGCTGGAAAGGAAAAGTCTGCTCTTCGAAGGCCTGTGCAGTTTATCACAGAAACACAAATTTTCACAGCAACTGAAAGAGTTGGGTGAAAAATTAGAAGTTTTATAAAGAATTAGAAAAACAGATTATTTGGCTTTCTTTGGTCGGCACATATGAGAATATTATTAACATGCCTGGCAGAGAGGAGTAGAGGCCTTCACATCGGCTATCCCAACTTTCCACCACATGGAAGATGGTTCAGCAGGGAAAGCCTGAGTTCACTCCCGTCTTTTGGTTATTGATACCATACAGTCAGTAATAGGAAAGATCAGCATCTTATAATAGGGAATCTAGATTTAGAATACTCTTTATTTCCTGATCTGGTACATCCTCCTTTCATTTAAATAACTTATTGCTTGCAAACAATATGCTTTGGAATTTTTGATTGTTAGGTAATCTAGCCATTTATTATATTTAAAGTCAAATCAAGAAAATGCCTTTTGTGAACTGATATTCAAACTTTAAGATTTAGGATTGCAGTAAAATGGCTGTTGACACTATCATGAGTCAATGTACTTCTATTGCAGCAGCCCACTGCCTTTTTTTTCCCCTCCCCAAAGCCCCAGTACATAGTTGTACATTCTAGTTGTAAGTCCTTCTAATTCTTCCATGTGAGCTGCCGCCGCAGCATGGCAACTGACAGACGAGTGATGTGGTTATGCAACTGGGAACCAAACCCAGGCCACCGAGTCGGTGGTGAGAGCACCGAACTTGAACCACTAGACCATCAGGGCTGGCTCAGCAGCCCACTTCTTATACCTTTTGGTGCAAGTAGACTGAGAGTCCAAGAAGGATACACACATCACTATCAGTTTAAACATCAGAATGAGTGAAGACATTATGCTTTCATTATGTATTTCTCAAATGTGGTTCCCCCAACTACCTGCAATAGAATCTCCTTGGGTTTTGTTTATTTTTAATGCTAATTCCTGGACTCTATCCAGAATCCAAAGAATCAGAATCTATGAAAGCAGATACCAAGAATATATAATTTGAACAAATGCACTGTGGGAATCTTTTAAACAAAAAAATGAGCAATACCACCTTAAGGTAAAAGGCACAGGGGCAAATGATGAGAGAGTCCATAAAGGTCGACATGCTTTCCTGACTTACACTGAGAAGGCAGATGTTTCTGGTGAGTGAAGGATCACAAAATGTGAAGGATCAGAAGCCCCCGTGTTGTGGTTCTTTCATCAGTATGAATTTTGAATGTGCTAGAAAATAAAAGAAAAACATTTAACCCACTTAAACCTTCAGGATTATTTCATTTTAAATTTATTAAAAAGAATGAAACACATTTCTGATAACTATATCCTTCAAGGAGTCTAAATTACCTTTCTAATTTAAATTTAGGCCTTCTGTTCATTTAAATTTAGAAATTATAAATAAAATCTTTAAAATAACTACTCCATGAAACATAAATGTTCATTATATCAAGTTCAAGTGCACATAGAGTATTTACCAAGATAGATCCTACGCTGGACCATGAAAGATGTCATAGAACATCGCTTATGACTGAATTCTTAACAGTATGTTCTAAAAGGACAGATGCCTACTTTACAATACAAAACTTACTAAATATATGTTAATAAATATAGGGGAAAAGTGTAGTTAGAAAATTATCAGTGGATACTAACACTTGTAAGTGAAGTGTGGATGAGGAACAGAATATTCACACAGCCTCCAATTATCTCTCCCAAATTACTTTTTAATTACAAAGGAAAATTATTAAACTTAAAGTGGTGGATCTTGGCAGATACCATATTAATCAAGTGACCAAAATTAACATGTCCAATTAAAGGGGCAAAACAACACCATGTTCCTCTTGTGATGCACTAAGAAGGACACAGTAAAAAGAAAGACTGGCCATACCATGACTTGGTGAGAATATGGAGGAAAAGGAATTCTTCACTCTTGATATGAAAGTAAATTGTTACAATTACCTTGGAAAATTACATGGCACTATTAACTAAAGCTGAACATATGAATACTTACATCCCAATAACTTCACTTTTCAGTATATATCTGCCAAAAGATATGTATCTAGTAGCTTTATTTTTCCCATAAACTGGAAATAACCCAAATGTCCAAGTGGACACATAAATTTAGACAAAATTAAACTTGACTGTGAAGTAGTTAAATACTATTAAATAAAACAGCATAAATGAATCTCACCAGCATGATGGTAAACAATTCTTTTATTGTCTCTTTTGACCAAAAACTATATTCTATATGATTCCATTTATATAAAATCTAAAAATTAGAAAGCTAAGCTAGAATATTAGAAATCAAAATAGCATCTACTTTGAGGAGAAGAAAGTTTTCCTGGGAGTGGGGCATGAGAGAACCTTCTGCGGTGCTGATAATATTCCTATTTTTTATCTAGATAGTGATCACATGGATCTGACCGCTTTGTGATAATTCATTGAGCTAGTCACATAAGGTGGGTACACTTCTCTGCTGTGTGTTATAACATATAATAAAAAATAAGTAAAATCCAGGTTAAAAATTCTATCTAAAGAAAAAAAAATCCTAAGTAAACGTAGAGATAGACGTTGTTCATAATTGGCATAATCCAACATTGTAAAGATGTCATTCTTCTCAAATCAGGTCATACATTTGGTGCATTTCCTAGAATTAGTTCAGCAGAATATTTTAAAGGACTGAGCAAATTGATTAAAAAATCATATGGAAAAACAAGAGTTCATGAATAATAAAAATTATGAATAAGAGTAGCAAAGAGAGAGACTCTCCATAATGTGTATGAAGACATTCCAGAATGTTATTGTAATGAAATAAAATAAATAAAATAGTATGGTTCTGGCATGGGAACAAAAAGACCAATGGAATGCTGTATAAACCTCAGGGTGTAGTTTGTTTGGAAAGTTGGTACCTTATAGAGAGGGGGTCAATCACTATTGTCATCAACAGCAAAAGAGTATTTAGTAGATAATTGTAAGGAAGGAAGAGATATCCTCTACCCAGTCTAGGTCCTTCTGGCTGGGCTACGAATTAAATTGACATGAGACAGAATAACAGGAGAAAATCAAACCAAACTTTATAACATGTACACATGGGAGAGACCCAGGAAAAACTGAGTAACTCAGCCAAAATGGCTGGGATTGTCATCTTAAATAGCGTGTTAAGCTAAAGACAAAGGAGGGTGTTGGAGGTAGTGGTTTGGGACTTCAAAGGTGAGAAAGGCAATTCACATGGACATGGAAAAGCAAATGTTTGGTAAACAGAACTTTGATAAGAATGGGTTTAGCAAGGACCCTTCCAGCCTATCGATACCCAGAGTTATCTTTGGTGATGGCCTGTCCTGGGGACAGGTGTTCTATCTTAAATTTCTTTTAGGCAGTTAGTGGGGGAGAGGTCAAAATTTCTGTCAGAGTCTTTTGTTCTTGAAAATAATCAAAGCAAAGAGACACATTTTGAGGTGGCCAATTCTGATTCCCCATATAATGTTATGAGACTTTATAATACGGAGAAAAATAAAATTGCGGAACATATAAACAAAAATATCACTGGATGGATTAAAGTCCTAAATTTAGCAGCTAAAATTAGAGGCTAGGGAAGAAAATAAAGGAGAATATATTGATGACATTAAAGTTGAGAAATATCTCATTGAGAAGAAGAGGACACGCAGTTGAAAAATGAGTAAATTCACTACGTAGATAGTTCCAAAAGGGACGCTTGAATGGCTAACAAGTGTATGAAATGATGAATGCTAATGCTACTAATCAGAAGAGTGAAATAATTCCTTTCGACTCATTATATGAGACAAACGTGGAAAGTTAAATAACAGTAAAATTTGGCAAGGACAGAAGGAAATTGGAATCCTCTTGCATGTCTGGTGAGAATGCAAACTGGATTCAAAGACTCTGGAGTTCAATCCAGACTTACTTAGTGAAAAGAATGGGGTCTACCCAATGACAGATTCATTCTGAAAACAATTGCACAATTCTCTTCAGGATATTGAAACCGGGTACCAGAGGGTTACTGTAGATGTTAAACCAATTTTCTGTTTTCCTGTTTAACTTGAGGGGTGACTCAGGGGTCTGAAGGAGTTGAGAGCTTGTTTTGTTTTACAGAAGATTTGTGAGCTGGTTTTGCAGAAGAAAGAGAATGTCTTTGGGGAGGTTGCAATCACCAGATGGCCGGCCCTCTGCAGCCATTGATGCCCAGAAGTCAGATTGCCCAGGGGCTCATGGGGAGTGACCCCTTTGTTTCCCTGAAGCTCCTCCTGTCAAGCCCCTTAGCTCCATAAAACCCCCTGCTTTCTATTCTTGAGGAGGTGGATTTGAGCAAACCCAGGCTGTCATCTACTCATTTTGGCCAATTTGAATAAATCTTTCCAAGCGCCAGTGTCTCAGTCTTTGGCTTGCTGGGCATCGGGCATATGAACTTGATCTTAAGAGGTTTGGTATCAATATGTCTGTATCCTAGGACATTCAATAAAACACTTGCAATAGAATGGGAGTGATGATGGGGGATAAATAAAAATAAAAGAGAGAGGCTTTGCAAGGACCAATGATACCAATATGCCATCTACTGAACAGCACAATTAACTCCTCTTTCTGCATCATAGTGCAGGTAAGAAGGGAGAAAACATAGAAAGAAAAAGAAGTCCTAATTACAGGCTTTCTTATTCATCACTTATCTTCTTACAGAGAAAATTTATGTTTAGAGAGAAATCAAAGTAATGACGATTTTGATACTGGCTCAAGACAAGGTTGACATAAGGGAAGCCATATTGTAGAAAAGAAATCCTATAGTAACTTTGAATGACCTCTGATTAACTAACCCAGCTGGATATGCACCCTCCAGGAGATCTAACTGCTCTGTATATTTTACAACCCCTGCTTGTGCATGTACCTCCCAGCCACGATAAGATGATAACTTTGTTTTTTTGAGTTCCTTAGGAATGTGATGACCCTGAACAGACAGTCTATGCTGATAGCCACCATCAATGACAACTGAAAGATCTGGTGTGGTACTCCCAGTCTGTAACACCAGAAGGTCAACGTTCCTAACCCCCCTCCCCTATAAACCACCAGCCTATATAACTGCTGTAAGATTTTGTGCCCCCTTAAGATGGTTCTTTGAGACGTTAGTTGGCCATCTTCCTCCTTGCTAGCAAGCTTTGATAAACTGCCCTTTCTTTTCCACCATCGTGCCTTTTGATGATTGGCTTTTGTCTCACAGTGAGCAGATTGTGCCCTTTGTGCAATAACAATTTTATTTAATTGTATTACCTTTGTGTTTCTCCAAGGGAAAATAAACTATTAATATCTGTGTGAACTAGTAATTTTTCCTACACACCCAAAGCTGCAAAAATTTTAAACAGTGTTACAGCTCTTCGGATCTGGCTCTGGACCTCATTTTCCAGCTGGCACAGTGGCACAGCAGTCCTGTGGCAGCCGTAGAGCCTTGGTTTCATGACCTGTGGTCATTTAGGCAAATTATCTTATTTCATAGTTTAATAGCTATGTGCAACAACAGTACCCACTTTATAAAATTAGGAGGAAGTTAAATCAAATAATTCCTGCACAGGACTTGACATATAGTATCATCTCAATAAATATCAGCTAGTATTTTTAGATTCTGTTGAGAACGTCCTTACTTCCTAGATTCTTCTTAGTAATCTATCTATATCTTAGATAGATTTATTTATTGTTGCCTTTGTGAATCATGAAGACTTCCAAGCTTTTCCTTATACCTGGAACAATCTTTGCTAATCTACTCTCCAAAGATATTTTTTTTCATTCTATCTCTCATAGTTCTTTAAATTTATTTTTTCCAGGCAGACTTTTTGAAAACCAAATAAAGGGAAACTTTGTAATATTTGGTCAATTTTTAGGGAAAAAAAAGTTTTCCAATTATAGTTAGTATATTTTTATTAGTAATAAAAGAGTATGGAAATGGTTGAGCAAATGCAGCTCTTACTAGGAAACGCAACAATTCCAGAATATACGCTTTATTACAAAAACTTCCATAAATATTCTTTAATCTGGAAGGTATCCACATAAAACAACAGGCCAGATTCTTTCTGTCATTTTGTACAGTCATTTAAAGTTTCAAAATTAGAGTAGGGGAAAAAAACTTATAAGCAAGCTGAATCAAAGAGAACTAATTCTATTAAGTGCTTTCCTTTATTTATGGAAATAAACTTGATAGATGTTCTTGGTGGGAAGGAGAATTGGACTATTTTCAAAAACAAAAAGAGTTAAGCATTTTTAGAGGAATGTAATAAGGTAAAGTGTATGTGTGTTTTAATCTTTTAAAATAAGAAAGAGAAGATTGATGAGTAAATATCTGAGGGAATAATTACAAACTGTTTAACCAAACCACATAGAGGTGGCTTTGCCAAGACTATTCTTTCTGTAGTACCGATAATGTCAGAGTGACTCTCGACTCCTTTGGTGCTATTGAAATCTCTCTGTTTGCAATGTGTCATTCATGCAAACTTTGTCTTTCAGTAGGCATTGTATTTATTCATGGAAGAACACCACTGGAAATACCTGTTCTGGGACAGAGTTTGTATTGAATCACTCATTGTGTTTACGTATACTCATTTCCCTGAAAATGCTGTCTAGATAAAGCGTCTGCTGGAAAATAGACAATGCACTATGTTTTCAAAATAAACTAGTTTGTTGTTCTGAAAAAACACGGTAACATCATTTGTGTTAGTTTATTTAAGCAGGTGATATGTATTCGCTTTAGAAATGGGAAAGATAAAACTGCACTTGTATACTCTGCAAACAGTTTTCTTTGGTAGTGTTGGTTACATATTTGGTTCCTATTTCTTAGAAACCATAACTTCCTAACTAACCCCAATTTTTAGATTGATTCATTTTGGTAATATGAATCTCTTGTAACATCTTCACACCCCAAATTTTTCTCTGTTGAGCAGACTCCCTCCAGTCCAGTCTGTACTCAGTATAATGTTATACTGTAGGCTCACCATTCTACTTGTGTTCTAGAGACTGCCCATTGTTCTTCACTTAACAGTTCACGTGTCCCCTTATGACGCCTGCCCAATCTGCTTGCTTCCTTCCAACAATCAATATATTGTAACTGGGGCTCAGTGGTAGATGGCATGGCCAAGCATTGGCTGACCCACACAGTTGAGGAAAGGCTGAGGAAGGAACATGGGGGCACTGTCAGAGGAGGATTTTCAAAAGACTTTCACATAGGAACATAGGACCAAGAAATGAATGTGGGACTAATGTCATTCCAGTACTTTAAGCTGAGATCTGAGTGGAGTTATGACTTGGACTTCACTCCTGTCCTCACTGAAGTGGCCAACTAGGAAATCCTGGTGACAGAGGCTTGGCATGGGTTCAAGCAGGCAAACTCTCTGATCTGGGAGATCTGACAGTAGGTCTCAGAGGTCCAGGCCCTGTTACAGTGGATTCAAAGGCAAGAAATTGGAGTAATGTGTTTAGTTTACAGAAGCATTTGGTGAGGCAGGTGACAGCAGCATTCTCAGTTCAGAGCAAAACTGGTTTGGAAACAGCCACCAGCAATGAACCAGAGAACTAGAATTATAAGCATCATCATCTTTGTCCACCTCAAGCTCAAATGGCTCAACAATTCTTTATCAATTCTTCCTTTATCTTTATATCTCGTTGTTGTCTAGAGATGTGTGATTGCTCCACTTTTATAAATAGCATATTTCCCTAAGAGCTCCGTGTTATGGATTGACTTGTGTCCCTCAAAACATATATTGAAGTCTTAACCCCCAGTACCTTAGAATGTGACCTTATTTGGAAATAGGGTCACTGCTGATGTAATTTGTTAAGATGAGGTTATACTGGAGTATAGTGGGTCCCTCATCCAACATGATTGGTGTCTTTGAGAGAAGATGAGATGAAGTCACAGACACAGAAGGAAGCTGGCCATTGAAGACAGAAACAGAGATTGGAATTATGTTGTCACAAGTCAAGGAACTACTGGGGCTCCCCTAGGCTAGACAAGGAAAGATCCTCTACTAGATGTTTTGGAGGGAGCACGGACCTGCCAACACCTTGATTTCCAATGTCTAGCCTCTAGAGTGTGAGAGAAGGAACATCTGTTGTAAGTTATGCAGTTTGTGGTGCTTTGTTATGTTAGCCCTAGGAAATGGATAGAGTCCATAAGGGCAGGGAATATGTTGTTACCTTTGCTGTTGTACCCTCACTGCCCTGCCCAATGACTCCCACAGAGTGAGTACTTGGTACAAACCAGTAGATATGCGCCCGCTCTTCTTTTTCTTCTCCTCGAATGAAGTTCCACAAGGCCAGAGACCACGCCTGATTCATCTTAGTCACCCCTAGAGAAAGTGTCCTTCACAAAATGGGCCCTAAAGTATTTGTTGAATGGAAACATGAAGGGTCTCAAGTTTTATGTTTTTATAATAGTCCATTTTTTTCCCAAATAACGTTATGGGTAGGAGAATGGAAACAATTATACCCAGGAAATACTGTGTAAGTCTATTTATACACCTTCCGTAGTTCTATCCCTAGATAGTAGACAACTTCGTATTTATTACTATTCTCAGAATATTGAAAAAAATAGGACAGTTCACACTTGGGCTGCTCATATCTGTGAGAATATACAGTGTTCTCACAATTCTCGGCTTGTTCGTCACTGGTTAGTGTCTAAACGCTGGAAAGAAACATCCAAGTTTGGTTTATGTTAGCAAGCTCAGTTGCTTCCTGAGTGCTTCCCTTTGCCCCCATCAGCCATTTTTCAACAGGAAAGGCAACAAACAGCTCTTTTATTGCTATGGCTGCTAGCAACCTCAGTGGCACAAGAAGTTAGCTTTGAAGAGTTTATTACTCAGTAATGATAATAAAAAGAACAAAAGGAAATCCCCAAGGATAAAGCCATCTAACCAGTGTCAGTGTTATCATTATTCAGGGAACAGAAGCCGTGGTGTGGCCATTACCATAAACATGTCTGCTTTTTATTGGCAGATGTTTCACTTAAATAAACATAATCAGGATTTGGGAAGATTCACCTTGGCAGCAGCTAAAATGCATGAATATTCACTAATCTCCTCGTGTCCCAGTTGTTTCTCCAGCCGCTCTGGAAAATAGATTTATGAGGGTGTGCTGGAGACAAGCAGTTGAGAGCATGAAGAGCCACACATTGCTTCCCCTTTGTTCGCAGCTCCACACAAAGGAGAACATTTTTGTTCTTTTCAGTTCCCTCATATACCATAAACGTGTCTAAATACCTTTCTATTTCATAGTACTCTATCATCCCTCTAAAAAATGCTGGAACTAAGAGAAAGCTAATAGCAATTTTATATTCCAATCACCTTAACTTTGAGTTCCTTGTAATACAGGATGAATTTGAGGCGATATTATTGTTTCAGTTATCAAAAACTAACATAAGGATATTTGCAAGAAAGAGAAATTCACTCATGCCTGTTATATGAGAGGGGATTTACCACGAAGAGTTAATAGGTTGTGGGGTGGGGCTGTCTCCGGGAACTCAAGGGCAGAGTGTGGAGATGATCCATTGGGAGCCAAAGCACCTCCTCTTTCTGCCTCTTATCCCTGCTGGTCCTGCTTTTCTCTGCAGACCATCCCTCTGTGTTCTTTCACCAGAACAGCCCCAGCTGACCTCCCTTATTCCCAAGTCTCTGTCCTTTTTTATTTCCAAGAAGCACCACTGACTAATGCTAAGCTTCTGCACATTTTAGTCCAATTCCTGAGAAAACCAATCTGAACAGCTCAGCTCAAGGGCCAGATGTCCAAACAGGCAAGCAGGACAGCTGGGGCCTAGAACTTTCACTGGCCCGCGGAGAAGAGGCACATTGAGAACAGGGTAGTCACCTTATACAGACTTCAGAAAGTGCTCTGAAGATATCTGGCAAAAAGAATGCTTTCTGGTTGCAAAGTGCTGTAAATATAAGCTGCACATTGACCTGACCACACCATTTGGTCCATCCAACAATTGCTTCACAATTCTGACACGGCACTTCCTAGTATATGGAAAAAATTTACATTATGTATCAATTTATATATCAGTGAGTAAAATACTGTTTTCTTTTGTATTATTTCACTTGATAATTAGCAGTTATATGCCGGTGGGTGGTACTATCTCTGTAAAAATAGATTAAGAAAATCCCATGATGCTTAACTATTAGGATTCTTCTGGTATAGAATTTTCCTGGTCTTGCTTCTATAAAAGTCACAAGTTCACAGTTCCTGAAAAAATTCAAGCTAATCCCCTTAGACAACTGATTTCTTTTATATACTACTTCTTCCTCTATTAATTTTTCTCTATGCTACTGTCATCAAACTCAATCTCACAGCTATAAAATAAGGATTTGTAACTTCTCCTCTAGAAAAATGTTTCACTTTATTGAATTCTGTTCTCTCCTTGAAATCATCTAAGGTAATCAACTCAAATTATGGAATGGTGATTCGCTTTGATTCATATGCTTCACACAGAGACAAGAGCAGATGTGCAATACATTTTTTATTATTTTATAGAGATCCAGACTATTCAAGTATGAGGATCTAAATGAAAGACATCATCTGTCAACCCTATACCAATCAGATCATAAAGGCAACCAAAATACACAATGTTTATAAAAATAAGTATAGGGGCTGGCTCCATGGCTTAGTGGTTAAGTGCACACACTCCGCTACTGGCGGCCCGGGTTCGGATCCCGGGCACGTACCAACATGCCACTTGTCCAGCCATGCTGAGGCGGCGTCCCACATACAGCAAGTAGAAGGACGTGCAACTATGACATACAACTACCTACCAGGGCTTTGGGGAGAAAAAGGGAAAAAAAAGAGGAGGATTGGCAATAGATGTTAGCTCAGGGCGGGTCTTCCTCAGCAAAAAGAGGAGGCTTGGCATGGATGTTAGCTCAGGGCTGATCTTCCTCACAAAAAAAAAAAAAAGAAAAAAGAAAAAGAAGTACAGACATGTTATGCTTCCTCAAGTGTTTATTAGTAATTCATTCTGAAAGTTGACAAATAGGAAGAAAGCCTAGACTTTAATCTCACGTATGCAATGCATGTTTTGTGTATCATTGTATCTAACACAGTGCCTAACATTTAGTAGTTACTTAATATTTGTTGAATGAATATAAGTGGATAATTTAAGAGTACAAGAACAGCATAAAGTCAGACCACCACAAACTCCCTATTGAAATCTATCTGCATTATCAAATAAGGTAACTAGGCAGACGATGACATCATTGTGGGACTGGAGTTCAAAGTAGGATCCAGGTGTTAGCAGAGCCTGTGTCAGAGTAGGAAGTGCTGGGACATGGACTCTCATTCTTGGAACCCTGGATAATGGACTCAGGAATAAAGGCTCAGATCTGCAGAAGGCACCCATCAGAAGTTCACATTCATAGGGGCTAGAGAAGGCAAAGCCAAAAAGAGGAAGACAGCTCTACTGACGCCGACCATGGACCATGTGGTCACTGCCCGGAAAGCAGCAGTGTTACGTACTCATACCCAAAAGTCACAAAGTATCACAAAATAAGATATTTAAGTCAAATTCTTTAATTCAGAGACAATGAGTGTAAGGAACTAGCTCCAGTGGTAGGATTTGGGAGCCAAATGAGAAATGACCTCAGCAAATAACTTTGTTCCAGTGAATGGAAGGCAGATGTGAAGAGAGGGAAGAGGCACAGATCTTCCAGAACCAAGTCTGAAGTAAAACCACTTCCCCTGAAGAGCTTTGAAAATAAACCCAGTTTACTAAACCTGAAGAGGGGTCTCAGGAGTGTCAGGCTAATTGAAAATCAAATAGCAACAGAGAGATAATGTGGTAATGGCATAAAGCTGGGTCAGGCTCTCTAAAGAGAGACACAGACTCGTGACATTAGTCAGATCTTTTGGATGATACTTATATCAAAAATAGTATGCAACTAACCCAAATATATTTATAGTCTTAGGAATTAGTATTAACAGAAGTAACATCTTAGTACTTAATACTTTACAAACATATATCCTATTTAGATTATGATTGGCTAACAGATATTGTTCAGTTGTTGTGTGCCAGACTTGCTGACTTACATAATCATTTGTCATCCATACTTGTTGACCTGCACAGCTGAACTATTGTGCTCAGGGGGAAGGAAATACAAAATCTTTTCATGTATTCCTATCCTTCGAATATAGACCTAGGTAACCCTCAGAAAATACTGTTTAACTACTTAATCAAAACAGAATAGATCATATATCCTCCTTGAAGCTATCCCTCCAGTTCTGATAGGAGAAGAGACATGAGAAGAGATAGGCTGCCAGGGGGCAGTGAGCATCAGGCAAGGGGGCTGGCATGGCGTCCTTGGTAATTCCCTAACTCTCTGAGTTTCAGTTTACTGATATGAAAAACACTAGGTTTAGTCCAGGTGAACTCTAAGTTTCTAGTTTCTGAGATATAGAATTCCACAATGTTAATAGGACATTGAACTTCATTAACGGCCATTTTTAAATAAAAATCTGGTCATTCACGACCTATGTTATGTTGAATCAGAACAAGATGGACTTCTAGTGAAGATAAGGAAGATTAGGCTTCAGGTCTCCTTCCTTATATGGACCCCTTGAGATCTGGGAGTTGCTGGAAGGTGTAGCGTTTTCTCGGAGGCAGGGGAAGACAGGCTACAACCAGGGAGATAGCTAGGAAGACATTTTTGGGAAACTGAATAGAAATATTTCAGAAAAAAGATGAATCTCAAAGACTTTAGAAATTAGTTTTCTTTTCCTTTGTCATTCTAAATTAATATTTACATTCATACCTGGTTTTGTATTTGTAATTTTGTATTCTCTGTCTCTTTTTTTTTTAAAGAGAAACACTTTTCCCATTGTACAAACTTCAGGCCCCACAAAGCCTGAATGGGGTCCCATAAGCAAGCTTTTGTATATCTTTGGCCCTGACTTGCTCCTTATGCCTGGGTCATTGATAGATGATTTTCTCATTGCCTATTCCTATAAATGCTTCCCAAGCCTTTTCCACGTTCTACTTCACCTTTCTATGAGATCTAGGAATCCAGGGCTATCTAACCTTACAACTGTAGTGAGTCATCTGGAAGACCGAAGGCCTTGACTATGTCTGCCAGTTCCCAAAACCTGAGGGCCTGGACCCTGTTCTTGGTGTCTGCTACATTTTCTCAAGGAATGTTTCCTGAGTTTGAGAACTGGTCTTCATATAAAATGGAGAACTTAAGTGTTCTGAACCTCTCAGAATGATTGGTTGAATATTAACAGCTTTCCAGAGAGTACCTGGGTGTGCCCACCATACACAGACTTGGTATTTAGTCTGACAACTCTCTCCTTAGCATGAGGGTTGCACCTACTTCCCTGGGCATTTCCCAGTCACTGTCTCATACCTGTCCTGACTTGTCATTCTTGGCATATAACTGTCAAAATTCTGACAGTACATCAATCTCTTGCTTCTTTCAGCCTCTCTTCCCACACATTTCAGTAACTGACCCATTAATCTTACTTTTCAAAAGTGGATATGGTACTAAATAAATTGAGTTGACAGTTATTTCGGGAGCAAGGTGCACAGAAATTGATTGGCATGTGATACTTAATGACATTCTTACTTATGGAATACATTTCTCCCAACACTTAAAATTTAAAAATTGCAAGATATTCTTTACTTTTCCTCTTTATGCCTCTTTTTGATATTATAATGTCGGTTATTAAAGCATTTTGTTCTTATACCATTTTTTAAGAGGATATTTAACCTTGAAAGCAAACTTTTTCCATTTCATTTTGCCAAATGATTTCTTTTAACTCAAAACCATAAGTGGGTCAATTTTAAGTTCGATTTTGAGATTATAAAAGAACACATATCGGGGAAAGATTTAGTTTACATTTTATTTATACTGTATTGTAGAACAGTACTATGCATAGAAATTTTTATTTTATGTAAAGGAAAAGATGAAGTCTGTGAAATCTTGTTAGAGCAATCAGAAAAGCAGCGTGGACTCGACTTCTAACTGAATAGTTCTATTTTCAAGTCTTACGATATAAAACTTATGAATTCAAAGCATTGTATTCTTTGGGTGTTTAGGTTAAGATTTTTACAATATTCAAGAAAAGAAAAACAAAGATTTTTTTGGAGAACCAATGTCGCTTGGAATGGCCCAGAAAGTGCATCCACCATTTATTGCTGGACACCATCCTGTAAATGGAGAAGTTTGAGGTTTCCTGGGTTTACAGAACAGAGGACTCTAATATCCCCTGAGAAATTTTGTACTGGATTACTAAGTGAACCCAGGAAAACCTACTAAAATGTATCTGAGACTACTGATATCACTGTTTTTAATGATTTGTCTTCTTCTCAGAGTGAATAGGTCAAATAAATTAGTGTTTTAGGTTGAATTGTGTCCCCTACAAATTCATATGTTGAAGTCCTAACCCCCAGTACCTCAGAATGTCACCTTATTTGGAAATAGAGTTGTTGCAGATGTAATTAGCTTAGATGAGGTTATACAGAGTTGGGTGGGCCCCTATCCAATATGAGTGGTGTCTTTATAAAAAGGGGAAATTTGAACACAGACACGCACACAAAGAGAACACCATGTCAAGATGAAAGTAGAGATTGGAATGACGCAGCAGAAGCAAAGGAACGTCAAAGATTGCCAGAAGCTAGGTGAGAAGTGAAGAACAGATTCTTCCTCACAGCCCTCAGAAGGAACCAACCGTCCAGAACTGAGACAATACATTTCTATTGTTTAGGCCACCCAGTTTGTGGTGCTCTGCAGGAGTTCTACAGACTAATGTTCTTAAAAGTCTGTCAAGGTTGTTGTAAACTTTTCTGAAAGATGAAAAGCATCTATGTCTTCAGAAAAAAAATGAATGACATCCACCACTATCCTGCCTAATGTCCCTTCCTTCAGATCTTCTCATTTCTTACCATTTTTGTATTAGTGTGTCTATAGTTATGGGAGAAACATATCTGTTTGTATCTCCAAAAAAAGAACTTGTAATTAGATTTCATCACAAACCAATCATCTCTCCCCAGAAAATTAATAAAAGGAATCATTGCTTCCTCTCCCATCTCTGGAAGTGTCCTCAGTAAGCCCTAAAGGGACGGGGCAGTGCTCTGCTGAAGACCTGCACTTGTACGCCTTCCAAACACTGAGTAAGCAGTGTTGCCGACTCTGGGGGCTCACGATATTTCATGGCTTGAAGCTTCTCTACTTTAGGCAGAGGGTGGAAGAAGTGTAAATAATACCTAGATATTTTTTGACATTACATTTGACAGGAAATGAAAGGCATATGAATCCCTTAGAAAATTACGGAAATTAGAGTTTTGTTTATAGAGTGTTCACCTGAAGTGAACAATTATTGTCAATAAATAAATATTGTCAAACAATAAAATAACAATTATTGTCACTTTAAAGAACCTCAAATAGTATTAGAGCCTCAATCAAGCTCATGAGAGATATTTATGTCTAGAAGAGAGTCAGCCATCACAACAAACCTGTGCTTCTCAACCAAGGGCAATGCTGGTCCAGGAATATTTTGGGGAAAAAAATTGCAGACAGGTAGGGCATTGCAATGAAGTTGGGAGGAGAGAGGCTATTGGCATTGAGTGGGAAGGATCTGGATATGTTAAGCATCCTGTAATGCGTAGGACAATCTTATCGAGAATACCAACTTATACTAATATCTTCCTCAAGGCACAGCACTGGTTGGATTTCTATCTGTACCGAACTTTGGCACATGGAGTAACTAGAAGATACTGATGTATATTCTTTAGGTTCTTCTAAGTGTTAAAAAACATGGAATGTGAATAGTGCACAAAAAGGCATAGAATCCACAGTTCTTGCAGGATGGAGTATGAATGAAAGTATGCTAATGCTATAAAAAATATTATTTTTTATATATATATATATAAAATATATATAAATATATAAATTATATATATATAAATATAAAATATATATAAATATATAAATTATATATATATATATAAATATAAAATATATATAAATATATATATATATATATTTTTTATAACTGGGTAGATCAGTTATATTTACACTTGGATAACACACATCCCAGCACTATTTTTCAATGAGAGTTGTTAGGCAGATTAAATGAGTTCTTATATAAAAATGACTGCTTAAAATCATGTCTGATATTTTTTAGCCACTTTAAAATCCATTCTTTAATTTTTAATATTCATCCACTACATGTGGCCCTTGGTCTTGGCACAGTAAGTGACAGACATGAAACTGAAGACCTTAGAAAAGGTTCTCCAAGCCCAGGATAAAATTTTGGACTGCATTTTACTATGAGGTAGTTTGAAAATCTATGAAAGGTGAATATCTTGTTGATAAAGAGTGGATATTGATGATATAAATTGGGGATGATAGCATGCAGGAAATAAAATGCATCCTTTATGTGCAAGCATCATAAATAGTAAAATAATATGTAAGAGGAGTAAATCAAAGACAGTGTCCTGAAGACAAGCTGTGGCATTCCTCGTATGACTCGGATATGTCTTTATCTGGATGCAAAGGTAAAAAATGGTGCTCTACTTTAAGATTTAAGGCATAAAACTTGGAATACTATTACCAAAAATCTGAGGTGATTTAATGTTTTAAAAAGTGATAGAGTGGCTGGCTCCGATGGAGTGTTGACATATCAAAATACTTTGGTGAAGACTCTCTCAACAGAGATAAATTTCTTCCAAGCCCCTGCCACAGACAGGAATTCTTCTGCAATCTATGTCTCTAGAACTGCATGTTTTTGACTGAATTTCAGCTCCAGCATCTGCTCATTGCTTCCAGTTGGCCTTCCCAGAGTTGGATGGTCTCAGTGTTCATGAGACAGAAGAATTCTTAGGGTGTCCTCTTTCCTCTGTCCCCTGAAACTCTGCTATCATGGGTAGATCCAGCACTTATGGCTGATCACATGGAAGACCGCAGATTGCGGAATAGATGCACTCAAACAAAGCAGCCCACTTGGCCTGAACTAAGCCTCCAGGTCTGTCTCAGCTGTTTCAGGGTGTGGCTGTTTGAGAGAGTCACAAATTTCAAGCCCCTCCCCAGGGAAGATTCGCCCTGAGCTAACATCTGTGTCAATCTTTCTCTATTTTGTATGTGGTGACTGCCACAGCATGGCTGACGAGTGGTGTAGGTCTGTGCCCAGGATCCAAACCCGCGAACCCGGGCCACTGAAGTGAAGCACGCCAAACTTAACTACAACGCTGTGAGGCCAGCCCCTTATCTTTGATTTATTTATTTATTTATTTATTTATTTATTTATTTATTTATTTATTTTCCCCCAAAGCCCCAGTAGATAGTTGTATGTCATAGCTGCATATCCTTCTAGTTGCTGTACGTGGGACGCGGCCTCAGCATGGCCGGAGAAGCGGTGGGTCGGTGCGCGCCCGGGATCCGAATCCGGGCCGCCAGGAGCGGATCGCGCGCACTTAACCGCTAAGCTACGGGGCGGCCCTTGCCCCTTATCTTTGAATTTGTGTTTTGTAAGTGACAGCTGACGGGAATGTGAAGCATTTTCCAGGCACTTAAAACCTCAGCTCATACATGGTCCCACGACCCCCATTGCTTCCTTTCTGCCTCCTGGGGAGGATTTTTGGCCACCTGCACCCCAGCAATTGCTGCTGCCCTCTGCCCTAGTTGGGGCCTGAGTCCAGGCACAGCAAAGGTTAAGGTCAAGTACACTCTAGGAATCTGTAATAGTCTGCTCTTACCGTGGGAGTATCCCCATGCCCAGGAGAGTGTGACAATAAATGGCAAATAAAAAAACACCAGAACAGGTCAAAAGATACCTGTGGACCACAGAAGAGAGGAAAATCTTCCTTCTTGCTTTTTAAACAAGGGACCTCACATTGTCATTTTGCATTGATAATTTTGGGCAGCTGGAACATGGTTCCAAGCTACAGAAAAATATCACTTGCAGGCACTGTCATTTTGATCAAGCATGAATATAGGTCATTGAAGTTGTTGTCTGGTATCTCAGACAAGGTGAATGGCAAGGTAAGTCTGTCTTATACATCTAGAGGATTCTCATTTTCGTGGAATTGAGAATATCAACAATTATTATGCAGCAACCAATAGGGATCTACAGAAGATGCATATCACAGGGAAAAAAAATAGCTTTCTTTAGGTATCTGTAGCTCCCAGTTTGGCAAACTTTCACTATTGTTCCAAAGGCAATTATAACTAAAAAAAACATTGTAGGATGGTGCAAATGACAAGGAAGTACAGGGGAATAGACATTCTATGGAAAGCTGCTCATTTCTACTATTGAGTCCATTCTCTCAATATGTTTTCCTTAATATGTATTATTTTTCTATTATATTTATAAAATGATGTAGTATTTGCATTTCTGTACATGTGTTTTATATGTTATGTGTATTTATGCAGACTTGTACACCTCTACACGAGGCCCCTATAAGAACTACCACATATGGATATTATCTAAGTCTGTATCTTGATTTGTCTAATTAAAACTAATACCACTTGAGTCAAAACAATAATTCAAATTTTCTTAGGGAATTGATTTCCAACCCTCTTCAACCATTTTTCCTCTCTCTGAGTACTTCCACTTTTTAAAGTTTATTTGCATATTTAAATTAAAACACTTCCAAGCCCATTGTGAAGTCTGACAACACTGCCAGGGTAAGATTTTTTAGTGAGCTTTCCTGTTGTCCTTTATGTTTAAATTACATTTTTAAAAAATCATGGATCTTATCTGTATCCCACCCATATCCTCAGGATAGTCTTAGATCTTATTCATGTAGTTCTACAGTATATCAATATAGTTGTCAAATATAATTAATATTCTTATTTGTGAAGTACCTGTTATAAATTAATTGCAAAAATGGCCACAATTCTTCACTCCTCTTTGTACCCATACCCTTTGCTATGTGGCTTTGCTACTCTCCCCTTCACGAAGTGGAATCTATTTCCCTACTCTTTGAATCAGAACTGGACTTGTGAAATTTTTCAGCCAATAGAATATGGCAGAGGTGGCATTGTGCCAGTTCTGAGCCTAGAGCTCAAGTGGCCTGCTGTGTCCTTCTGGTCTGTCTCTCAGGACACTGCTGCTGCCTGTCAAGCATGCCCAAGCTATCATACTGGTGGAGGAGAGCCCACGTGAATAGGGATACATCATTTCAGCTGAGGCCATTCTGGACCAGCCAGCTGACCACAGATGGACTCATGAGCAAGGCGTCTGAGATCAGCCAAACCCAGCCTACATCAGCAGACAACTTATACAATCTTGAGCCCAGTCAACTTACACAATTTTGAGCTAAACAAATGTTTATTGTTTTAAGTCACTATATTTTGAGGTAGTTAATTATAAAGCAATAGCCAACTGATGTTGCTTTATCGGATCTCTTATGACTATCTGTCAACTATGGTGTGCTAGTCCAGAGGACATAAGGACAAAGGATAAACCTAGATTGACACCCTGATCTTAGAGAGTGCACAGTTTAACGGGTTTGTGGACATCTACACATAGAAAATACTGACCATATGTGCAGAGAGTCTAATCCAAAATTGTCAGGCAGATTCCTAAAATAAGTAAATGTTTGCCTAGCAGATGCAAGGAGAACATTGTTCTGGAGAGAGAAACACACACACAAACAACTGAGTTCACTATGGGACCTAGAGATAGTTCTGCATGGTTGGACACAGTCACAGAGGAAAAGTCGAAATTTGGTGAGAAGCAGACTGAAGAGAGTGGGCACTAAATCATTAAGGACTTTATATGTGCCTTACTAAGGAGTTATTCCTTAGGGCAGTTATTTTTAAATCATCTTCTGTGGCATCTTTGGGGTCTGCAGAAATGCTTCAATGGAATGTAGATATTAAAGGAGCCCATCCAGTAGATATTGGACACCCCATTTGTACTCCCCCTTCCACATTTTTCCTGTAACCCCAAACAACAGACACTTCCCATTCAAAGTCATTTATGCCTATTTCATATATGGTGGTGAAATAATTTTGGGACGTGAGGGTGCAGCGAGAAAGATGTCTTACCTTCTCCCCTGAGTTATCCACTGGGCGTTTCCCTGCCCCTTCTAACTTCTGTACAAGCTGTTCTCGGTTTTGTTTCTTGTTACCACCCGAAACTCCTGAGCTACCATCCCCTAACTGGGTGCTGATCCCTTGGCAGGGCATCAGTTGGTTGGTGATTGTCTGCTGGGCTACCTTTCCCTTCTTGACATCTCCTTTCCTACTGTGTAACACAGTCACAAGAAGCTATATGGGGATTCACTTTTCCGGCAAATGTGAGGTAAAGGGAATTCCAAGGTAAGCTTCCACAGTATGTCTAGAGTATTGGAGTCCTGTTTGATCTCTCCTGCCCTTCCCTAATCCATTCCTTACTTTAGAACAAAACAAAATTTCTCAAAATGAAAATGGTAGTCATGTCACTTTCCTAATTAAAACCTTTCCATGACTTTTAATTACATTTAGAACAAGGTCTAAATTAATATACCATATCATATAGCTATATCCTTTTCATCCCTTAGAACTCACAGAAGCCTTTCCTACCTACTTTATTCAAAGGAAATCACCACATGTTGTGATTTATCACAGCTTGTTGTTCACTTTCTTGTTGAAATTCATCACTTGAAATTATTTTGTTTCCTTTTCTCTTTGCTTTCTCCTCATACCCCCCAGATAATATAAGCTCCATAAGAGTAGATACTGTTTCTACCTTGTTTGCTATTGCAGACTTCGTACCTATCATCACTATGGCATAGAATAGGTACTTAACAAATATTTGTTTAAAGAATGAATGAAAAAATGAACAACAAATGCTTTGAAGGAGGTACTTGTATTCATTAGCTATTTCTACTACCATGCTGTGTAACAAATCATCCCAAAAATCAGTGGTATAAAATGACAAATTCTCACAAATCTGTGGGTTGGCTGGTGCCTCTCTGCCTCAGGCTGCAGGGGCCAGGGTAGCTCTACTCACACTGAGAGTCTGTGGGTCTGGGTCTGTTCCACACATCTCTCAGCCCCTTTAAATCAGAGGGTTACTGGAGCGTGTTCTATGATGGTGACAGAGGTCCATGACATCAAGCCCATCACAAAGGCATTGTGCAAGTTATGGTTATATTGTGTCAAATAAATGAGTCACACAGACAAGCCCAAGGACAAGGGATGAAGAATTATGTCTCACATACTCTTCAACACATGATTAAAACTAAGATAAAAACCCATGACATTCTCATTTTGAAACTCTATTCTTTTTACTATATTACGCTTTGTTTTGATTAGAGCAGTGTTTTAAGGTATCACTGCCTTCACTGTGGTGATAATTGTTATTATTATCACTATCAGTATTATTGGTATACTCATTAAACTCAAGAAGATGATAACAATGCCTTCTACCAAAACTGTGCATTAATTTTGATATGAAAGTTACAGCTGACCTAATAAAATAAGAAAAATAAAACAACAATCTAGATGTGGAAAAGAAATAAATCAAATTATAAATATTTTAAAAATAAAACAGTGCACTATTTGAATCCAACACACCTGGGTAAATTCAATAATTCCATACTAGTTGCCTATATTTTGGCAATTAACAACTCTCTGAGCCTTAATTAACTCTAAAATGATGATCATAATAACTAGCTCATAAGGTTATAAGAATAAATTAAGCAAAGTTTTTGAGCATACCACAGTAAATGGCACATAATAAATACCTAGCACTGAACAGCAGGAGTAGTAGTTGTAATAGTAGTAGGAGAAGCAACAGCAGCAGAACTTGCTGTTTTCAAAATTTAAATAATTTTGAATCATCAATAAAATACTAGCAAACCAAATTCAGCAGCATATTAAAAGGATTATTCACCAAGACTAAGTGGGATCTATTTCTAGAATGCTAAGATCATTCAACGTATGAAAATCAATCAATGTAATATACCACATCAACAGAATGAAGGGAAAAAACATACAATCATCTCAATTGATGCAGAAAAAGTATTTGACAAAATTCAACAGCTTTTCATGGTAAAACTCTTCAACGAACTAGGAATAAAAGGAAACTATCTTGACATAATGTCGTATATGAAAAACCCACAGCAAACATCATACTCAATGGTGAAAACCTGAAACCTTTTCCCTTAAGATAAGGAACAAGGAAAGCATACCAACTCTCTCCACTTCTACTCAACATAGTACTGGAAATTCTAGCCTGAACAATTAGGCAAGAAAAAGAATTAAAGGCATCCAAATTGGAAAAGAAAAAGTAAAATTATCTTTGTTTGCAGTTATGATTTTATGTGCAGAAAACCCTAAAGATATCCACAAAAAACCTGTTAAAAATGGTAAATGAATTCATCAAAGTAGCATGATCCAAAATCAACACACGAAAATCAGTTGCATTTCTAAACACAAACAATGAACAATCTGAAAAGGAAATTCCAAAAAGCAATTCCATTTACAATAGCATCAAAAAGAAGAAAACACTTAAGAAATAACTTAAAGAAGAAGGTGAAAGATTTGTACAGTGAAAACTACAAAACATTGCTGAAAGAAATTTTAAAAAACATAAATAAATGAAAATACATCCCGTGTTCATGGATTGGAAGACTTAATATGGGTAACATATCAACATTACCCAAAGCAATCTACAGATTCACTGCAATCTCTATCAAAATCCCAATGATGTTTTTTGCAGAAATACAAAAACCCAACCTAAAATTTATATGGGATTTTAAGGGACCCTAAATAGTCAAAACAGTCTTGAAAAAGAAGAACAAAGCTGAATGACTCACACTTCCTAATTTCAAAACTTACTACAAAGCTACAGTAATCAAAATAGTGTGGTTTGGGCATAAAGAAAGACATGTAGACCAAGGGAATAGAATAGAGAGCCCAGAAATAAACCCTCATATATATGGTGAAATGATTTTTGGCAGTAGTGCCAAGACTATTCAATAGGGAAAGGACAGTCTTTTCAGTAAATGCTGGGAAAACTGGATACCCACAGGCAAAAGAATGAAGTTGGACCGTTACTCAACAGCATATACAAAAATAACTCAAAATTATTAAGGACCTAAATGTAAGAACTAAAACAGTTAAACTCTTAGAAGAAAACTTAAGAAAAAATTCTTCATGACATTGGATTTGGCAAAGAGTTCTTGGATATGACACCAAAGGCACAGGTGACAAAAGGAAAAAATAGACAAATTAGACTTTGTGAAAATTTAAAAAATTTTGTGCATCAAAAAACACTATCAACACAGTAAAAATGCAATCTACAGAATGGGAGAAAATATTTGCAAATAATATATTTGATAATGGATTAATATCCAGAATATATAGAGAATTCCTAAAAGTCAACACCAAAAAAATCAAACAATCTGATTCAAAAATGGGCAAAAAGCCCCCGGAAAACTTGAATAGACATTTCTTCAAAGAAGGTATATGAATGGCCAACAAGCACATGGAAAGATGCTCCACATCACTAATCATTAGGGAAATGCAGATCAAAACTACAATGAGATACCACTTCCTACTCAGTAGGATGGCTACTATCAAAAAAAATAAATAAATGCAAACAGAAAACAACATGTGTTGGTGAGGATGTGGAGAAATTGGAACATTTGTGCACTGTTAGTGGGAATATAAAATGGTACAGCCACTGTGGAAACCAGTGTGGTGGTTCCACAAAAAATTAAAAATAGAATTACCATATGATCTAGCAATTCCACTTCTGGGTATATACTCAAAAGAATTGAAAGCAGGGTCTTGAAGAGATATTTGTATACTCATATTCATAGCAGCATTATTCACAATAGCTAAAATGTGGTAGCAACACAAAGCCATTGACAAATGAATGGATAAGCAAAATGTGATATGCACATACAGTGGAATATTATTCAGCCTTGAAAAGGAAGGAAATTCTGCAATATGTTACAACATGGATGAACCTTAAAGACATTATACTGAATGAAAGAACCCAGTCACAAAACGACAAATACTGTACGATTCCACTTATATGAGGTACTTAGAGTAGTCAAAATCATAAAGACAGAAAGTATAATGGTGATTTCTAGGGACTGGGGGGAGGGGAGTATGTGGGGTTGTTGTTTAATGGGTATAGTTGCAGTTCCGCAGGATGAAAAGAGTCATGGGGATGGATGGTGGTGATGGTTACACAATATTGTAAATAAATTTAATACAACTGAACTGTATACTTAAAAATAGGTAAGATAGTACATTTTATGTTTTGTGTATTTTACTATAATAAAATTTTTAAGAAGCTTTATTAAATGGAACTATTTAACATATTACTGACTAAGAAGACTTAATATTATAACTATGTTAAATATCCCTAAGTTTTTTTAAAAATATAGTGTGTTTCTGATCAAATCCAACAAATAAACTTCTACTTCTCAACATGATGGAATAACAGTTGCTGGGTTTACATTTCTGCCTTAAACAAACAGAAAAAAATTAATAAAATATATAAAATAACAATTTTACAGCATTGGATAACAGGCATCACAGCACAGAGAAACAAATGAGGTAAATCCAACAAGCGCCCCAGCTTACTACATGGAAAGAGTTTCCAGGCCACAGCACAAGGAGTAGGACCCCCCAAATAGAACTCAAGAGCCTTAACGGGTTAAGGAGACAGAATTCTGAGTTCCCGGAGGCTAAGGTAGCTAGGATTTGTGGAGTAGAGCACTGGGTAGGAAGGTGTTGCACAGGACGTGAGATCTAGAATCCCACAGAGAGATCCCCATGCATCTTTGACTGAGTCTTGATCAATTCATGTAGGTGAAGAAACTACCGAAGTGGGGAGTAGAGTGGGGAAGAAAATCATTGGAAAAGAGTAGGCAATCACAGTGGAGGGCTGGGAAAGTTGTGTCCCCTTTAGCCAGAGTAGAAATATCTCCTAACACACGGGGCATTGAAGTAGAGATCTCAGAAGGATATTTTCTTAGAAGAGGGTCAAATTTGCCTTAGATTAGTAGCTATGTTGGATCCGCGTGAACAATACTGGAAAGCAAACCTCAAAGGTACCGCAGTAATTCCAAGTAAGTTTACTGAACTTCATAAAATTGTTCAAAATATTTAAAGAAATACAAAGAGTACAATTCACAACAATGTCAAAATCACACACATGGCATAAAAAAATTTTCCAAAATGGTTGCCAAGTAAAATACAGAAAATCTAGTTAAATTTAAATTTCAGAAAAATAATAAGTAACTTTCTAGTATAAGCAGATCCCAAATATTGCACAGGACACACTTATACTTAAAAACTGTGTGTTGTTTATTTGAAATTAAAATTTAATTGGCATCCTATATTTTTATTTGCTAAACCTGCAACCATAATTAATGGATATGCATTAAAGCAGGAAAATATGCATAATGAGGATAAATACCAATCAATAGAAATAGAACCAGAAATTATACATATGATAAAATTAGTAGATGTTAAAATGGCTATTATGAGTGTACTTCATACGTTCAAGGAGGTATAGGGAACCGTGTGCATGATGAGGAGTTTAATGGAGGATATAAAAAAATCAGAGATGAAAAATACATCTGAAATGAAAAATACAGTGGAGAGGATTAAAATCAGATTAGAAACCACAAAAGGAAACATCAGTGAACTTGAAGAAATAGAAACTATGAAATAAAACACAAAGAGGAAAACAATGGAAAACAAAAGAACAGAACATCAGTGAGCTGTAGTGTTATTTTGAGCAGTCTAATATACATGTAAAGTTCTCTGTTTTGTTTCCTATCTTCTCTTCTGCTATCTTCCAAAAAACTTTTAAAAATAGAAGGTGAAATAAAGACGTTTTAGCACATAAAAGAACTGAAGAAATTTGTAACTAGTACACTTTCAAGATATGTTAAGGAAGTCCTTCAGGCAGAAGGAAAACAATACCAGATGGAAATCTGCATCTATACAAAGGAATGAAGAGCTGCAGAAATGGTAAATGTGTGCATATATACAAAATATATATTTTTAAATCTCTTTAAAAGATAATGATTTAAAGTAAAAATAACATATTGTGGGGTTGGTTTATAACACATGTAGAAGTAGAATGCATGACAGAGGCTAAAGACAGAGAGAATAAATTGAAGCATACAGATATAAGGTTCCTTTACTATTAATGGAGTAATATAACATTATATGAATTTAGCAGGAAGACACCCCCTATCAGAAATTAAAGTACATTATCAAGATAAAAAAATTAATAAAATAGTATGGCAATAATATAATACTAAATTAAATAAATGGAACAAGAGTAGAAAGCTTAGAAATTGACAAGTAATTTATTCTAAATCAGAGGGGAAAGAATGTATTAAGCAAAAATATGTTTATAACTAGCTAATAATTTTGAAATAAAATTATATTTTTGCTGCTTTTTTAAGGTTATGTTATTCCAGGTAAGGATTAAAGGCTGAATATAAAAAACTAAATCATGTACGGAGTAAAGGAAAATATGGATGAATATTTATATAATTGTATTACGGGCAATAACTTACTGATGTATTACACTAAAGAAAAAATCTATAAAGAAAAAACTTTTTAAATGTAAATTTTAGAAATGAACAAACTTGAAAGAAAAATTTTAAACTGGCAATTGTTTGAGTCACAAATGTCTGGCAATTAAATCCTTAATATGCTGATTCCTTAGAAAATAAGAAGAGAAACATACCAAAGGAAAAATAGGCAAACACTACAAATGATTTGCGTACACACATATCCACACACACACATATATATATATATGTATATATATAAAATGGATGAAATATCAAAGATCTCACCAGTGTGTTTATTGAAATACATCTGGGAAATAAAATACATTTTACAAATAAATAATTAATGATGTGACAATATGTTTAAAATGTATTAATAAATGACAAAAATCAGATTACAAAACAATACATACAGTATTATCCTACCTTGTTAACACATACATGTACATATATGTGCAAGAAAAAAGACAAAACATATACAGTAACATTTTAAGAGTTATTTGTGAATGATGGGATTGTAGATGGTTTTTCCTTCTTTTTGTTAATCTACTTTATGATTTAATGATAAAGTTCTATCATTAATGTGATTTTACTTTGTATTTAGAAAAATAAAGCAATAAAAAATAAATACATGTATTTTTTTCTGATTAGACCTAAGACAAAGCAACTGAGGTTTTGGTAGCAAATAGAATCTGCTATAATTCACACGGTCAGAGTGTTTGCATTTTCAATGTGATAGGTCAAACAGACGTCGCTACTTACAAGATTCCTCTTTGTAACACTAAGCAGATTGGCTTCAACATCACTACTTTCCCAGCACAATTTTCCCTTAAGAAAACTCTAACTACAGCCGTATACACTAGTCTGTCTCTCCTTGAACAAAATATTAACCTCATTTGAACATATTTTAAATTACTCAATAATGATATCACCAAAGAAATTGTTTAGAAGGTCAGTTCATTAGATATGAAAATAAAATTATAACATTGTTACTGATAAGGCATTTAATATTAAAAAATGAGATCACTGAATATTTAGTATTATATTCTTTGCTGACCTAAGAGTTTCTTCTAAAGCTTTCTTTAGATGAACAACATGATTACATGTCTAAACTAATTCTTTTTTGATTATTTATGAGAACACAAAAGAAGAGTTCTTCAGGTTCTCCCTCCCCCTTTTCTTAATAATGTCCACACTCCAGAAAGTTCAGATGAACATGAAGACATAAACTCTAGAATCTGAATCCTACTTGTTAGGATGAGACTACAACGGAGAAAGAAGGGTGTGGCTTTGTCTTTCTCTCAAGACAACACATGATGAGCCAGCTTAACTACTTTTGTCTATCCATTTGTAGTGTGGCAGCCTCCATAGCTGCTCCAAGATGAATTTCATCTCTAAATGTTCAGAAATGCCATAAAGAAAAGAAGAATCCATTGGTGACAACACGAATGAACCTGGAGAACATTACGTTAAGTGAAATAAGCCAGACACAGAAACACAAATACTTCATGATCTCACTTACAAGTGGAATTTTAAAAAGTCAGACTCAGAACCAGAGACTGGAACAGTGTTTGCCAGGGATTGGCAGGTGGGGAAATGGGGAAACATTGGTCACGGGGTATAAACTTTCGGTAATAAGATGAATAAGTTCTGGGCAATGAGCAGCATGGTGACTATAGGAAACAATACTGTATTGTGTACTTGAAATTTGCTAAGAGATGGATCCTAAGTATTCTCACTATACACACAAACAAAAAAGGTAACTATGTGAGGTGATGTGTTAATAAAGTTGATTGCAGTAATCATTTCACAATGTATACGTATATTAAATCATCACAATATACACCTAAAAAAATAACCTTGTATAACTTAAATATATGCAATTTTTATATGTCAATCGTACTTCAATAAAGCTGGAAAAAAATAATAATAGAAAAAGAAATGAAGAATCAAAAATTTCACCAAGCATAATGATGACCCCTGTGGGGAGGGGGTGATGTTGTAGTGACTGGGAGGGAGTGGTGCAAAGGTGGGCAGCTTCTGGAATTTTGTTAGTTCTGTTTCTGTATCTGGATGTCAGTTACACAGGTGTGTTCAGTTTGTAAAAATTCAGCAAGCTGTACACTTAGGATATGTGCCACACGTTTTCTACAGTAATATTCGCTTTAATATTTCTTCAGGTTCTATGAAAATTAACCATTTGTTCTGTTTGCAGCCCAATGTTTTCTTAAGGATAACTTTTGTTAAAACTAATGGAAAAAACTAGATTCATTTTTTACATACTTCGTTCAATCCATTTTTATCATTGTAAAGCCAGAGTGTTTTGGGTTATATTAATACAACTTTCTTAGAGACAAGCTTTGCATATTCGGGGGAAAAAAATCTGACAAACGCGAAAAGAATGCCTGTGCCTAGATCAAGGCACAGGATTTCACAGTGGAAAGGTGAAATTAATGCAACTAAATGCAAATAAAATAATCATATCCTGGAACGTCAAAATGACAGTAGCTATTGGCAAAATATCTGCAAGATAGTTTTAGATGTGTTAAATTTGTATGCCCAAACTGCTTTAGATAAGGCTAAAAAAATACGAATCAAAGACCCCTCTTCTAGCAGCGAGAAAGACAAACATAAAGAAATAGTCACAGAGGCATTAAGGTAACTGTTGTTCCAGTATGTTAAGCTCCTTGAGCACAGAAGATAGAATCATTAACCGGACTTGGACATCATCTAGAAAGATATCCAGTGAATAGTGTGTTAAATTAACTGAACAAGCTTGAGCAACACTCCTAATATCCCCTGAGCCTCAGTTTTCTTATCTGTTGAATGGGGATCCTAATACTAACCTTCTGGTTTGTTTGGAATTAGACAAAGAGTAAATAATGAGCCTGGTGGAGAGCCCTCCCATAAACTAACTGCATCACCAGAGACAAGAGCACCACGGATTGCATAGAACAGTTCTTTACAAAGTATAACTGCTATTCAAATGTTATTTATTATCCTCATTTTACTTAAATGCATAAGTAAGAAACCATTCTAAGCAGATTGATAATTTAAACTTTTATTCATTTCTTATTTCCTAACATGAAATTTCTTAATCGCATCCTCATTTGTGTGATCAATTCAAAATGTTGTGGGCATTATAATCACTAGTCTAAATGTGCAAATTATTTGTTCAATATATCATTATGATGTAGCCCTATTTTCTTATGTCTTCCAAATGAACACAGTTCTTTTAAAAGTCTCTTTTACCCCAGCTCTGCAAGTGATTCGAGCTTTTATGCTATTGTCTATAATTCTTTCATTCAACAAATATTTTTGGGTAATAACTGTGTGTCAGGTGGTTCTAGGTGCCCAGAATATAATGGTGACCAACTCAAAGATCCCATTCCTCATGGAATTTACATTATACAGGAAGACAGACAATTAACAATAACTATAATAAACAGACGGTTCGTATAATAGTAGGTGATAGGTGCCATAAGAAAAAAAAAATAAAGCAGGGTAAGGGATATTTGGAGTGGGAGGGGTAGTTCTTATGAAGAAAGTGACATTTGACACTTGAAGCAGGTTAGGGATTTAGCCATGCCATTGTATGGTGGAAAAGCATTCCAAACAGAGGGAACAGCCAGTGCAAAGGCCAAAGGCTGGAGGTAGGATCATGGTGGGCTGGAGCCGAATGAGCAAGGGGAGACTGGTGGAGAGGAGCCAGATTATAGGCCACTGGGAGGACGTCAGCTTTCTTGCCAAATGAAATGCAGTTTTTAATCACAGGAGTAGCATGATGTAACTTGCTGCTTATTAAAATGCATTTTAGATTTTAAAAGGATCAGAGGATCAGCCTGTCTGCTGTGTTGAGAAGCCACTTTGGGAAGATCAAGGGTAAAAGCAGAGAGAACAGTTAGAAGATGATGATCCAGATGAGAGTTTCTGATGGCTCCGACGAGCATTGTAACAGTGGGGGTGGTCAGAAGTGGTTGGATCTGGGACGTATTCTGAAGGAAGAATCTTTTCTTTTTGCCGAAGAAGATTTTCCCTGAGCTAACATCTGTTGTCAGTCTTCTTCTTTTTGCTTGAGGAAGATTCACCCTGAGCTCACATCGGTGCCAATCTTCCTCTATTTTAATGTGGGCTGCCGCCGCAGCGTGGCCACCGACGAGCGGTGTAGGTCCATGCCCAGGAACCAAACCCCCGCTGCCGAAGCGGAGCATGCCAAACTTAACCACTAGGCCACAGGGCCAGCCTCTGAAGGAAGAATTAACAGGAATTTTTGACATATTTGCATAGGATGTGAGAGAGGAGATAAGCAAATGCTTCTGTTTCACAGAATATTCTTAGGAATGAAAACATTGTGTTTTTAAACTTAAAATCTTACATACTTTTGTTTGCTCAAAGTGTATTCTTTCCATTGAATTGCTCATAATGAAACTACATGTTAAATAAATAAAAGCTTTGTTAACATATTTTTCAAAATATTAGCACGATGAGTCTTGGGAAGAGAGGTCTGTACAAGGAAGTCTTGGATAGCTGTGTGACTGCCCGCCATGACCCTCTGCTCTGAACTCAGGGAGCATAACTCCATTGCAGATGCTGTCAATTTGTTTCATTTCCATCAACCAAAGTTGAAGCGGCATTTAATGATTTATTAATTGAGATTCTGCTGGCTTTTGACCTTCGGATTTCCAAATTTGTGACTTCTTATTCTTCCTTGCAATCTTTGCCAGGCTGTCTTAAAGAAAAATTGCATTTTACTGTCAAGAGAAAATTGCTTCCACTTCGTTCATATGTCAAAATCCTGTCATTTCTGTAAGTGTGGCCCATTGTGACTCAGGATATGAGGTGAGGCTTTTATTTTATTGTCAGTTTCTTTTCTTTCAACTATCTAAGAGCATACCTCTTCTCTACTTATTGTTACATAATTGCTTTAATGCTGACTGTGAGCTGTTTTATCCTCTTCGGTTCTATTTGTCAAAAAGATAATTCTGCAACAAAACTTTTTCAATCTCTGAAAATTTTATTTGACATTCTCAGAAATGGTGGATTATTTAAAATAAATAAATAAATGTTGATTGATTGATTGACTAGTGAGAAGCTGGGTCTCTTTTTCTTGGATACTCTCTGGGGACTGTAAAAAACAGATTGGCTAAGGGGGAAAAAATGGGAATCTCCCAGGCTTCAGCAAATATATGGTTATCTCTTTGTCTTTTGCAGTGTCTTTATATTCAACGCTTTTTAGATTGTCCTACGTAAAGATGATGCATTGTGCCTCCTTTGAGAATCAAGGAAATTATTGTCAAATACTTTAAGGAAAGACTGTTTGTTTTAAATTGTGTTAGTTATTTAATTCACTTTAGTCATGTTAAAATTTTATGAGTATCAGGATGGAAAATAAAGCTATTTTCTTTTACTCCAGGGAAAACCCTCTCTTATCTCTGCGTGAGTGTGGCAATCTTCTCCCTCACACCAAATCCTCTTCTTAGAAGACGTCCAAATTGCCTTCCATACCTGCCGTATCTGCAGCTCTGTCACTACCAAGTAGTCTGAAGATAGCAGTTGGCAGTCATAAGAAACGCACAGGCCAACATGAGACACTGCACTGAGCCTTTCTGAGGTATCAGAAACTTCTAAATCACTCCCTGTTTAGAGCAAGAGATAACCGGTCAGCCTGTTAACTCTGCTTCGTATATTTTTGAGAACCAAGTGGCAACTTCTTGAATAGGACTAGTTGTGTCTCAGTTGGCGCAACTTTCATAGAGAGAATCCACGTTTGTGTCCAACGTGGGAGGCTAGGACAACAGCACTGGACTGCAAGTCAGGAGACCTCAACTCTGCCACTAACTGGGAAAGCAACTCATCATTGGAGAAGAATATGGTTTTTATCAATTGGAAGGTCTCTAAAGATGCTATTACATGATTCTAACGGATTTATCAGCAACCTTAATAGACAAAGATAATATTATAAAAGGAATAAATTGTTCTAGGATCTCTGTGGTATTTAATTTTTTTTTCTTTTTTTTTTAAAGATTATTTTTTTAGAGCGGTTTTAGGCTTACTGAAAAATTGAGAGAGAGGTACAGAGATTTCCCATATACCCTCTGCCTCCACTTATGTATAGCTTCCCCCATCATCAACATCATTCCCCAGAGTGGTACATTTTTTACCAAGAATGAACCTACATTGACACATCATAATCACCCAAAGTCCATAGTTCACCTTAGGGTTCACCCTTGGTGTTGTACATTCTGTGAGTTTGGACAAATGTATAATAACATATCCATCATTATAATATCATACAAGGTATTTTCACTGCTTTAAAAATCCTCTGTGCTCTGCCTATTTATCCCTCCCCTCCCTCACCCCTGGCAACCATTGATCTTTTTATTGTCTCCATAGTTTTGCCTTTTCCAAAATGTCATACAGTTGGAATCCTTCTATGTGTAGCCTTCTCAAGTTGGCTTTTTTCACTTTGTAATATGCATTTAGGGTTCCTTCATGTATTTTCATGGGTTAATAGTTCATTTCCTTTTATGGTATTCCATTGTCTGGATGTATCAGCTTATCTGTTCACCTACTGAAGGACATCTTGGCTGCTTCCAAGTTTTGGCAATTACGAATAAATGTTTATACTATAAACATCTGTGTGCATGTTTTTGTGTGGACACCAGTTTTCAAATCCTTTGGGTAAACACCAAGAAATACAATTGCTGGGTCACATGTTAAGAGTATGTTTAGTTTTGTAAGAAACTGCCAAATTGTCCTCCAAAGTGGCTGTATCATTTTGCATTCCCACCAGCAATGTATGAGGGTTCCAGTTGCTCTACACCCTCACCAGCATTTGGTGTTGTCAGTGTTCCAGATTTTGGCCATTGTACTAGGTATGTAGTGTCATCTCTGTTGTTTTAATTTGTATTTCCTTGATGACATCTGATATGAAGTATCTTTTCATATGCCTATTTGCCATTTGTATACCCTTTTTGGTGAGGTGTCTGTTAAAATCTTTAGCCAATTTTTTAATTGAATTTTTTGTTTTCTTATTGTTAAAAGTTCTTTCTATATTTTGGATAACAGTCTTTTATCAGATATGTCTTTTACAAATATTTTCTTCCAGTCTGTGGCTTGTCTTTGTCGGGGGAAGAGGGCTAATCTCCCTCTGCCCTTTCCCTTAAGGTTCTTCTGGCTGGCCAAATAATCAACAAGACAGGTTAGCAGGAGAAAATAATACCAAGTTTAATAACATGTATACATGGGAGAAAGCAGGGACACTGCGTTTCTCAACACAATAGCAGAAATTCTCGTCTTAAATATCATTTTCAGCCAATGACAGAGGATTTTGGGGGTGGGGGAGTCAGTTACAGGAGATTACCACTAAAGCACAGTAAACAAGAGTAAGGTTTATTATGCAGATTTAAGACCTCACCTTCCACATTGATAAGTTTCTAGAAATGAGGTCATCCCCCCTCTTCCCAAGACAGAGAGGGAGATACCTTTACAAATGGAGATTTCCCTTATAAATGTAAATGTTTGTCTGGCAACTCCTCGCAGGACCATCCAGAGAATGTGGCCAGAGAGACAGAATTTCTGATAAGATGGGCTTGTTGGTGCCTTTCCTATTGTAACATCTATTTTACATTATATTACAGCCATCAGATGGAAGATCTGTTCCAGGAAGGAGCCACCATGTCAAATTCTTTAGGCAGTTAGCAGGGGAGGTCAAATGTCCTTCAGAGAAAACAATCAAGGTAAAGAGATATATTTCAGGGTGGCCAAATTTTGATCTCCCACAGTCCCGCCTTTGAAACTAAAAGTTTCACAGTCCTTTTGAAACTTAAAGAAGTTTCATAGTCCAGAAGCTGAGTTGGTAGATTGTTTCATCTCACTGAACACATTTCTTAGTCCTGATAATAGATCAGTTCAATTAAGTTCCTTTTGGAAGGTAGGTGGTGATGCAGGTGGGCTCTCAAGGTCACGCCTATATTGTGGAAGCAAGCAATCAAGTATTTAATAGAAGCATTTCTATAAAAGAAAAACAAGGTTAATGGTTGGAGCAAGTTGTAAAGCAGTTTTTGAGTTCAGAGGACAGCCAGTGAAGAAGAATTTTAGATGTCAGCGTCAAAGCATCTTTTGCAGTTTAAAATGTCTCAGATGGTGTCGTCAGGTCATCTCAAGTTTATATCAAGTCCATCAGCTTCAGTTTGTAAGGCTTCAGGAAAAAGGGCAGGTTCAGTTTTCAGTGATTTCAAATGAAAATGATGGAAAAAAATCAAAAACGTTAGTTTGGATATCTGTAGCCAGATATTTCAGGAGACTAGAAGAATTCAGGATCCAGTCTAGTCAACAGATATAAAACAAAAACCTTAAAAGACAATTAACAAAACTAGGATCTAATATCCACAAATGTATACTATAGTTTTTACTGAAATATAATTTTTCTCTCTAAAATCACCCTCATTTTTATCAAAGATAGCCAAATTAAAACTAACTAGTTTGCAAAATAAGTCTAGTTCTAATAGAGTTGGCCCAATTATTTACATAAGTACAGCAAGAATAGCAATTGATCACATAGGCTCTTTTAAATCTGCTTTGCTGGAACTTTTTATAAGGAATCTCAGATTGAACTTTAAAGGCCTCTCGAGGCCAGGAAAGCCAAGCCAAGGATTTTGTCATCAGACTTTGCCTGCAATACCTATAGATTTGGGTGAATTCCTCTCTTCCGAGGTTTCCCCAAAATATTTCGAGGTTCCTTGTACCTGCCAGATAAGTGACATTCTTTACTTATCCTGGTAAGTGCTGCTTGGAACATAAAGGTACCAGGCCAATATTTCCACGTGGCTTTATTCCATAAAGTCCAATCATCATTCCTCAAAAGCTGTATGGTTATATCGCAAATATGATGTTCCAGTCACAACCTTGGTAATATAACCAGTCTTTCCAATTGTGTCCTGTTATAAGGAGAACAGATTCTTACTGAACTTATGCAAATAACTATATTGCCATGAAAACAACAATACTCACTCACTAAGAGTTTCCAAATTCGAGGGATCAGATAGAGAGAAAAAGATAAATATTTTAATTTTACTTACAAAAGTATCATTTACCAAATTGCTATAAATCATAGCTAGCTCAGGAGAAAAGAGAAAAAGTTTTCTTTAAATCTGAAAAAACAAAACATTAAAATTCAGCAATACTTCAAATGAAAAATCATAAAAATTATAATCATCTTTATCAGTTTATTCAGTCCTGTGTAATCCATTCTTGATCCCACTCTTTGTTAGTGGCTTTATGAAGTCATCAGTTTCTCCATCGGATTTCTGTAATATTTTACCAAGTTCAGTTTTATGATCAGAAAGTTTGTCAGAAACCTGTACTCCAGTGTAAATGTCAGAGTCCTTTCCATGAATTTTTCTGAAGTCGAAACATTTTGCAAAAGCATTAGAGCAAAGAAATAAGTCTGTAAACAACAAGACCTCAAAATGGCAATTGACAAGGAAATTTGGTTAATTTTGTGACATACAACACTTTAAAATAATAATAACCAGAATTATGACTGATAACCAGGACAGATCAGAATTTCAGTAATGTTATACAATTTTAAAACACCTATATCAATAACATTTGCCCACATAATAGCACCTAAGCAGGCTTATCATCACTTGTCTGACAATGCTTTCCATGTAATTGAACATATTGAATAAGCCTAATAAGTCTAGTATCTTTCCCCTTATAGGAAGAGAGCAAATTTCTTTGAGAAGTTCCAGGGCCCTTTGAAAATTCTCAAAGAAATAAAAGTTAAAAAAAGACTTTAAGATATGAATTTTGGGGGAGCTTGTCAAAAATATAAACAGTCAAAGCAAACATAGCATTAACAGTTCAAAAAGCCTTAATAGAGAGACCTCAGTCTTTTGAATGTAGGAAATTATTTTAACAGGTTTTTTTTTTTTAGGTAGACTTACTCAAAGGTAAAGAAAAATCTTTTATAACCTCTTTATCAAGTTCAAGAAATTATCCCTTTAAGAGAAATAAGACCAAATTATAATTTTGTACGAGCTTACTTCTGATATTAAAACTCATTTACTTAATTAAATTCATTTCAATCTTAGCCAAGTTGACCATGCAAAAACTCCTTTTCCAGAATTCCTCTTCCACAAACCTTCTATAACTTTCTTTTTACATTCAGAATTTGTCCCATGTCTTTCTTTTCCCTCCTAGTACTTGAGGACAAATTTATCTTTCTTAATCAACCAAACAAAATATTTTCATTCTTTGTTCCTTCTTTATATATCTTACTTTCCTTGCACACAGACATATTTTTCTTAATTTTCAATCACATATACTAATTAGAAATTTTAACCTTTAGAAACCTTAATTTGTGAGTAAAAACTAAGTAAACCATTATAAACTTTCTTTTACATTAGTATCTTGTGGCTTGGAAAATTTATAAACACTTCATAACTTCTAGAAACATGTTACTTTATAGTATAATCTTTTAATAAAACACATGTTTACCAATAGACCCAAAACACCTTTTAGTTTTCCTGTAATGAAAAGCCAAAAGTAGACAAATGTACATTTAGCAATCAATGTCTAATATCTTATCTTATTTGGAAATGATGATACTCAGAGAATTTTTATCATAAAACTTAGCAAAACTCTCAAGTTTTAAGTCACCAAAAAGAGTTTGGAAGCTGTAACTACCATAACACATAATTATTGTTTAAAGTTCATCCAACATTCATCTTTATCACAACTATTTAGTTACTTATTCCCAATAATTATTTAGATTGCCTACAAGACTTCATAAGACTTGAGATAAAATTAGCCATCATTTAAATTACTATTTTTGTTAACCAGTTCTGTAATAGAAATAACATCAGTTTTTTTCCTACAAAATTTCATGCAATTTTCATCACTTCTTATACCTTTAAACATAGTTATCATTAAGATTTTTATCAATAGGTCTTGGTCTTCTAACTTTGAACAAGAGAAGCATTCCCAGTCAGACATTTTAAAACATACTCAGGCAAAGTTGATGTAACCTATTTGTATAAAATTAGCTCAAACATTCCAACCTTTATAATCTTATCAACACTTACACTTTTACATGTTTTCAATTTAATTGTAACCTGAGTCAAGGTCTTAAGACTAGTCAAATTTTTTCCTTCCTTTTTCTGGCCTTAATTCTTAGGTACCAATTAAGCAATTATGTGAGAGCTCTCAAAACATTTTTTTTTTCCCCCAATTTAGAAGTTTTTCCAATTCAAAGGATCCGTCGTCTGGCCATTGACGAGTAGGATCTTCATTTGTATATTTATTCCAATAGTGACTCGAACCAATAAGCCTTTTTAAGGAAAGACCCGGAGGTAACTTTCCACGCTTAGAATAAATCTACCATGGACGCAAGAGGCGTCCCTGGTGAGGGCGCAGATGTAGCCCCCGTGATCCACAGAATTCACTCCCAAAGATTCAGAGCAAGCCAAGACCTTCGTTGCACAGGCGGTAAGGATGGTGTCTCCGGTCTCCCACAATAGTGTGGGACGCTTCCAGTCACAGACCCGCTAATCTGTGACACCGGGCGGGCGATACTGGAATAGGATTTTTCCAGCACTAACAAGCAAAGAAGGTTAAGACGACAAAAGCCCTTATGGACTGGGCCCTTTATGACAAACTCCCCTAAGATCTTGGCACAGCCGGACAAAGAGACAGTTCGGAACCCCAGTCTACTTGACTGGCCACCAAGGGGCACCCCGGTAAATGCACCTTCCGTATGGTGGAGACCAAGGAGAATATTCTCACTGGTCACAAAGCCAAGTTTTCAGGACACAGAACAAGACAGAGACTACTCTGGGAGGAAAAGGGATCAAGATCAAAAACTAAGAGTACTCTACCAAATTTAAACCAAGAGTCACTAAAAGCACAAGAAACTAGTTTCCCAAATATTTTCTCCTGCCAATCTAAATTTAGAAAGAGAAAAAATTCTCACCATTTCCTTCCGCCGGACTCCGCAGATAGAGATTCCGGGAGGCTGACGTGGTAAGAAGTCTTACCTTTTGCCGGCTTTCGTCAGGCGTTCCCATATCTCATCATCTGCAGTAGTCCAGGGAGAAGGCAGGTCTTCCAGCCAGAGAAGGCAACTTGCCAGCCAGTGTGGCTCCTGGCGACTACGCCAACACTGTCGGGGGAAGAGGTGGAATCTCCCTCTGCCCTTTTCCTTAAGGTTCTTCTGGCTGGCCAAATAATCAACAAGACAGGTTAGCAGGAGAAAATAATACCATGTTTAATAACATGTATACATGGGAGAAACTCAGAAATGAGCAACTCGCCCCTCTGTCTAAGCTGCTTTCTTAAGTATTGCAGCTAAAGGCGAGGAGCGTGTTGGGGGTGGGTAGTGGCCTGGGACTTCAGAGGGCAGGAGGACAATTCTTTTCGGGGTCATCTATAGATAATGTGGTCAGGGAGAGACAGAGTTTTTTGATAAAAGGGGCTTGGTGCCCCTCCCATTGTAACATCTATTTTAATTATCTTTATAGCCATCATGATAGAAGATCTGTTCCAGGAAGGAGCCACCATGTCAAATTCTTTAGGCAGTTAGTGGGGGAGGTCAAATGTCCTTCAGAGAAAACAATCAAGGTATAAAGAGATATATTTCAGGGTGGCCAAATCTTGATCTCCCACATCTTCTCATTCTCCTGATATTGTCTTTCACAGAGCAGAAGTTTTTAATTTTAGTGAAGTCCAGTTTATCAACTATTTCTTTCATATATTGCGTCTTTGGTGTTGTATGGCATTAAGTTTTTGATCTTTCCTTCTAGATTGGAATGACTATTCAGAGATCTGTGTCTCCTTTGCACTGCCAAGACACATAGGTGAGACCAGGATGTTCTATGAACATGTGCATTGCAGTGTCACAGTGACCAAACTCATTGGCTGTGCAAGAAACATACTGTACAAGAATAACAATCTTATATTTAGAAAAAATAACTTCAGCCAAGCTTTAAATTTCTTGACTCTCTCATATTCAGAAAGTCAAAGAAACATTACATTATGTCCAGCAAAATAATTGCATTCATCTAGAAAAAGATAAACGTAAGAGCAATTGCAACAATTGCATCCTTGTTAAAATACAAAAAGTAGAAAAGAAATTACTGACTAAAACAAAAAGACAATGAAAACAAAGTTCATCATTGCCAGAATATCAAAGCAGACACTCCCTGGAGGAGGGAGGTGAAACTTTACACAATATAACTGTGATTTTCCTAAATGAGACGGTGAAACCATGGACGGATAAAGTTTCAAATTATTGTTTTCAGAGATTCTCTAGTTTCAGGGTGGGAAGATAACAAGTGTGGTCTTAGTTCTTCTCATTTCTTTTTAAAAGGCAAATCTTGCTAGAGGCTTTTTCTTGGGCAGGACAAAACAGTCATTTTTCATTCTAAGTAAGCATCATGCCCCTGATCCAGCGTTGTATTGGAGCTGGGCAGCACTGACTCAAGATGGCCCATTAGGCTCAGGTACTCAAAACTCCCTGTTCAGTTCCATCACATTGGTAGCTTGAAGTCAGCCAAAGTAGGGGAGGATTTACACAACAGAAATTGGCAAAAACTCAAATCAGCCCTCCCTATCAGAGTCTACCGTGAGAGATTTACCAGCACACAATTGCCTTGATCCCGTAAACTCTGACTTTCATCTACCAGTATTCACTTTGTCTTACCACAGAGAGCCCATCCTCTGAGTGACGATGCACGCATAGGGAAGAAGCTACTAAACTTTCTCCCAGATTCCAGCCACAGCTCGTGTCCTCCTTGCTCTGATAGTTCCCGTAATGGAATTAGAGCAGAAAGAGTTGGATAAGGAAACTGGTATTGGGTAGAAATTACAGATTATAGCAACACAGTGATAGTCTCACTGACAGGCATATTATAAGGGCTCAGTGAATATAAATTGAGCTGAATTGAATAACTGTCTCTATCTGATTTGGTCAATGCGCATTTCTCAAGGTATAGGAAACAGCTCGACACTATTAAACAGCCCCAACATTTCAAGGGTTCAACTTATCTCCAGGCAAACTGTTTCACTCTACAGAAGACACATACATGTAATGTAAAATGGGTAGGTTCTATAATCTATTTTTTTCAATTATTTTATTGAAATCATAAAGGTTTATAACATTGTGTAATTTGGGGTGTACATTATTATTTATCAATTTCTGTATAGACTGCATTGTGCTCACCGCCAGTGGTCTAATTTTTATTTGTCACCATACATATAATCCTTATCATATAAAAGTTTCAGAGGATGCATGGAGAGATTAATTTACTTGCTAAACTTATCATAATTATAACTAAAAATCCCATTGCTCCTGAGGCCCCACAAAAGGTCACCATTTCAACATAAGATTCCAGCATAGCAAAATATGATCTTTGTATAAGAAGTACTGATATTTTGGAAATGCAATAAAAATGTATGTTTTGTCTTATGAATGTATTGTTTTCAAATAAATAAATGCCATTTTGAAACAAAAGTGAACAAGATTAAAAATTCAAATTTAAGCATCAGTATGTACGTTGAAGACAGTGACTATCTGAAAATAAATAATTCTTAGATAGTCTTAGGAATTCTCTTATTATGACATACATTTTCCTATAACAACAATTCTTTATATTTGTATATTTTTTATACAAATTTTTAAAGTTTACAAAGTACTTTAATCTTTACAGCCTCATTCCAATTTTATTTTCACAACATTCCCAAGTAGCACTGAGTATTATTCCATATAATTTTGAGGAAACTACAGCTTAGAGAGATTGTCAGGTGCTCAAACTCACAGAGCTTAGGGAATTGGTTTCTGATATGTCTTTTTTTCCTGTATTGTCATTGCATGGAAGGACAAAAATGATTCAAATATGCATATTTTTGTTGTAATATGTTAATTATAATCCTAATCTTTATAACAATTTATCTTGATAATAGTTTGAAATGCAAACTATTGCTATTATTATTTACAGCATTTTTTTTTATTTTGGACATGTTGATAATAACTACCACTGAATGCTTATTATGTGGCAATATTGTGCTAAGCACTTTACCTACATAACCTCATTCAATATTCCCATGATATTATAAACACTCATCTTTATATCAAGGAACTGAAGCTTAAAAATGATAAAGAATCTGCCCAAGATCACATAGTGGTAGGCGGGGATTCGAAGGGCAGCACCGATTCTAAAACCTATGAGTTTCATTAGTATGTAAAGATTGCTTCATCTACCAAGCGGTGTTTGCTCTTTCCTCTCTCCCTTCTGAGAGTTTTTTCTTACATCAATTAGTTTTAAACGCATTCTAATTTGTGACCAAATATCCTTAAAACAATTCATATGTCATTGCTCTTAACGTTAATAATTTTCCTTTCTTTATGGCTTTTGTCATGTATGTATTAATTCAATATTTACCCAGTAATAAAGGTCATGTCCAGTCATTGTTAAGTGCACTGGCTCTGAAGTCAGACTAGCTGAGCCTGAATCCTGACTCTGCTTTCTTGCTATGATGTATTATATGAGTTACTTACCTTCTTCTTCCATGTTTCCTCCTCTATAAAATAGGGATAAAATTGTATCTCTGATTGATTTTTGTATGATGATTAAATAAGTGAATACATATATGGCACTTAGAACAGTGCCTCACACTTAGTGTCACTTCTTATTTACAATTTGTATATGCATCACCTGTATATAAATAATGTGTTAAAAATATGTTAAATTGCCCAGAAAATCTATTCAAGGATTAATACTGCACTCTTGAAAGTTTCTTTGCAAATTCATGCTTCGTAAGTCACAGGGAAAAGATCTAGCCTCCTAATTGACTGTTAATTTGGAAGGAAGTGTTGTAGAGTGAAGAGTTCAAGTTAGATTGAATATCAGTTCTTCAGTATAAATTTAATTAGCATCCTTCTGAGCTTCCATTTCCTACTTTATAAAATGGAACTATTTCTATCTAGCTCACAGAATTGCCTAGAGGACTCCTTCTCAACCTTTGAAAAGTCAGGACAAGCGTAGAAAATAGTCAGATCTGAGCCACTCACCAAGGTGAAGAGGCAAGACTGCCTCAACCTGAGGCCTCTCAGGCTCTCGGTATCTTGACTCACCTGTACCCATTCCTTGCTCCCCGTGGAGAAGCTCTGGCCTAGGGAATCACACGCTACGTCACCAGATGCCAGACTGCCTGGCACGCAAAACACACCATGTTAGTTCCACTTGGCTAGCTCAAATTAATGAGATTTTGCTGTGTTTGATGAAAACTCATGAATATTACAAAGTCTGAATGGTGTCTGCTGTATGTAATTTTTGTCACTGCATTTCATTCTAGCATGATGCTTTATCTCACTCCCTACCATTCAGCTTTCACTTTCTGTGGGTTAGGAAATTCAATTATCAAGTATTTGAAGTTATGTCATTAAAAATGCTAGCAAAGCTAAGAGTGGAGCTCTCCCATTAGGAAAATATAGGAAATCAGTGGTGTTAAGGAGCAAGAATCACAAGAAACAAAACCATTGTGAGATTTCCCCTAATTGTTCAAGAATGCCACTCTGGGGCTGGTTCTCCTCTCATGCAATGTAAAACGGACTCCATAACTTTTCTGGATACTCTCATAGTGAAAAGACCTTCAAGAACTTTGTTCTTCAAAACAGATTCCATTTAGTAATTAAAATGTCTAGTCCAGTGTAACAATCTCACCTGGAGAGTTCATTAACAGTTACAGGTCTCCTCTCCCATAGCTTAGCACTGCTCCAGCAGGAAGTCTGCGGTCGAAAGGTGCTGAGATTGTGTTCTTCCCTCTTGACTCAATTCCATACTGACATTTTCTCTCTTAGAGCCCTTACAGACATCTCCCCTGCCTCTCATGACTTAAAACTGCGATTTCCAGCTGACCATTTATGACTCCTTTCTCAGCCCCCAGCCATTCAATTTTGAACACGTCTGGCATCTTTCTCAAGAGGTCTTTCTGCCCCTCCAGGTGACCCTTTAAGGCAAAGTTAAACCCTTTCATCGTTCTCAATTATGGCTCATAGGTCCACAGGAAACGCATACCTTAGAACTGTAAACAGTGCCTGTGCAATTTCTTTTTATAATGTAACCTCAACTCTGTTATAAAAGGTCACTTCAGGCAGCTTCTGACAGTATAAGCCATCAGTTCACTCTATCCTTCGAATGCAGGGGGGCCACAGCAAGTTCTTTTGGTGGTCAGTTGAAGCTCCCTCACTAGTCTTAGGGAGAATAAAGAGCTGTCATTCCTTCACTGTGGTGGTGGGGTATGGTAGGGATGGGCACAGCTCAGCTCTCTCCAAAGAAAGCCTCACTTATCAACTTTCCTAGCCATTCCAATTTCAAACCTTTTATACTTTGGTGAGTGCCTAAGTGTTATATAATAGGCTCTGGAACCCCTCTTTGTGTGTTCTGCATGGTTGGCCTAGTACTTTACTTGGGAATATGAAACTGGTTAATGGCTATAATCTTAAACCCACTATTAAAAAATAAGAATTACTGGTTATATTTAGATAATATAATTGTATATATATGTGACTTCATGCAGGTGAAATAAAACTGTCTTAAAATCAGTAAAACTTCCATTTTAAAAATCATGGGTCATGCAGAAGCTCTCCCAGGGGTGACACTACAATTTTGGGTAAATTCATCGATAGATTAAATCATCAGCCAATAGATTTTTAAATTATTCTAAAGAACATAATTATGTTTTATATGATTGGAAATAATGTTTGCAATTTTAGTATGCAAGACTGGAATTCAAGGCAATCTTGATAGGATATTAGAGGCCAGATAAATAATTATTCCTGTTACTCTAGTCCTGGGAGGTTTGCCAGATTCCAACTGATTATGCTGCAACCAGGACATCCTGGTGCCTTGCCGGGCAACCATTCTCCTCCCATTTTTTTCTCTTCCAGAGGTGCAGAATACAATGTCATTTGGGACTGAAGTTGTCAGATAAGAAATTCAATCTCATTACATCAGCTAGGGCTTGTTTGGTGTGAACACAGCCTGGGCTTTAGTGTCAGACAAGTCCAAATTCAAATATTGACCTTGGAAAAGATAATTAACCTTTCTGAGTTTGCTTTAAAACTGAATATTAGTTCAGTTCTGTCACACGCCGAATTCTTCTAAATGGAACTGTCCCACTCACAGTCCACTGCTCACAAAGGCAACGCTTAAGATGTTCTTTGCACGGAGATGATCACTCATCATGCGGAGGTCAGTTGGCCTGTCATCCAGGAGTGATCAACCAAAGTTCTTCCAACAATCCAGAGAGGTGCCTGGGAAACCTTGTGCCAAAAGAAGGTGATGGTAGGTGGCCAGTGAATTGATGCATTTTTTCTTTCAAAAAATAGTTACAGAGTGCCTCCCATATAAATTGTGCCAGGCAGTAAGGATTCAATAGAGAAGGCGAACACAATCACTGCCCTCATGCAGCTCACAGTCTTAGGATGCAATGACAATATATAAGCAAATAGGAAATAAACAAGATGTTTATAGGCTGTGATTATTGTTAGGACAGGAACAAACAGAGACAGATGGGGGTGGTTAGATAGAAAATAACAAGAGGAGACCTAACTCAGGTATTGACATTAGAGAAGTTGTCTTGAAAAAGGGATGCTTAAGATGAGACCGAAGGAGCCTGCCAAGAAGAGGCCCTGCATTGGAAAAGAAAGTGAAATGGATCAAAGATATTAAAGCATGAGGCAGGAGTGGGATACGCCCTAAAGGATTTATGTATTGGGCAGAGTGTGGAAAAAACCAGTAAGGCATGGAAGATTTAGCTGGTTGAGGAGTTCCCAGAATATTGAGTCCCGAGAGTCCCCTCCGTGGGTGGTGCTCAGGCATCTCAGATTTATAAAGGCATGATCTGGAGACCTTCCTGTGGTGGTGAAGTGCAAACCAGGGGAAATCCTGTACTATTCTCTTTCTTTCCAAAACAACGCATGTAAATCACTGTAGGAGTGAGCTAAGAACCAAGGATGTTAGTTTATAGTGAAAAACATGTGAATACGCATTAGAACCCTCAATTCCTTAACAGCAGCAACTGTTCACCACTAAACCTCAGCACAGCATTGGGAACATACAGCAGGCACTCAATAAATAAGTGCAAAAATCTGTAGGACATGAATAAATGAATGGCCTTGGCACTAAAGAATGGTATAACAATGGGCTGTTCATTAAATCCACTTGCAAATCTTAATTATTGTTTGAAATGTTCTCATGAAGCCAGGACAAAAGGTACTGTGAAAATAATAACTATTGTTGTTATAAAGTCTACAGACTTCTTCCATAAACACATGGGCTGGATATGCCTTGATGCCTTAATTCTCTTTGTTAAAATATTTAATTTTCATTGTTATTTTCAAACATTTATAATATGCAAAATATGACAGTTTATGATTGTTTGCAAAAAGGAAGCAGAACTGCCTGTAAACCATGCCTCTATCATTAACTCCATGACCTCTAAAGCACAGAGGGTATTCTCAAGATAAATTAATATGCATATCATTTGGAGGAAGCAAATAAAATTGTGCAGACTGCTGAAGCAAATTACTGTGCACAGAGTCCATTAGCTTCTAGAAAATTATGGACTTTTCCCCGTGGACACAGGTAGAGGATATTTTTCAAACCTAGGTAACCTTTTCCTTTCTTATGACCTACAGCTCATTTACCATAGACGGATGTCAGCCCCATCTCTCATTCCTACCACCAGAGTTATTTCAGCATTCACAACCATAATTAAATTTATTGAATGTATAGATCTTTTTCAAATTCTCTTGACAATAATGTACTTTAAGACTTATGTTTTAAGTTTAAAATTATTTCCAATTTTAATGATTTCCAAAGCAACCCAAGTTAACCAAAATAAATATGGAATAACAGTGATTGAATAAAAGAAAAGAAAAACACATATCAACCCACTCACCAAGTGATAAACTCAGTATCATCTTTGCTTAAATGTTTTAGATCTTCCTCCATTTTGTTTATTTGTATATTTACATATTGCATATATTTTAATGTGATAGCTCATCCATGGTGTTCATCAACCATTTTTTACCATAACTTATCTCCATGTAGATAAAATTATTTTATAGTATTTTAGTAACCACATACCTTTATACATAACACACACACACGATATATATCAGAATTTAATTTTATCAGTTCCTATTGCTTGACATAGAACTATTTTTCAACTTTTAACCCTTATAAATAATTCCATAATAAACAATATCCTTCACTAAATTTTGCACGTATTTCTATTCCCTTAGGATACAGAAATTGAGCTTATTAACCAAGATTTTATACATTTTTAGGCAAGTGATACCATTGCAAGTTGTCCTCCAAAAATGTAAAAATCTATGCTCTTACCTACACTGTATGACATAACCATATTCTGAAGCTAAACCAAGGAGAAGGTATCATGTAATCTGCAAAATTAAACTGAGATGAAATTGTGTGTTAATTTTAATTGACGTGCTAACAGTAACAATAATTTAATTATGTGCTAATTTTGATGAAGCATAACGTCTCAGAATTGCCTTAGAAAAATAGCCATCTCTGCTTGGAAAAGGGGATGACAGGGGCAGGAGTTTAAATTCTGACTTAGTTTGGAGGATGTTTGATTACAACGTGACTTGACTCAGAAGCATAAATTGCTGTGAAGCGTGTTCAGCTGGCCATTAAACAGCAGAGCACAGGCAGGAAATGACAGAGCACATCAGGCTTTTGTTTACTTGTCACACTCTCAGTGAGATGTACTGGGCAGCTATTATCTGCTCATGCTCTTCTAGGCACAAGGACAAGTAGAAAAAGTGTAGCTATGTTTCTTATCCTCCAGGGTCTTATTCGTTTAAGAGAAAAGATGTCTACAACTGAAAAATTCCACAGCCATATAAAGAAATATTTGAAAAATAACAGTTGAGTTGTACAAGTCAGTGTAAGTTATAGTAGTCTGGGGGAAAAGAAATCTTGGGTAGTTTAATTAGGAATTTATGGGGAAAAAAATGAGAAATTTGAATGGGATATTGAAGGATGAGTAGGATTGGAAGAAAAGCAATACAATCCAAACACTCGGAAATGAAAATGAGCATGTCATAACCAAGTTTCACTAGACTCCTTTGATTGGAATGGGAAGATTCTGTTGGGCAAGAGTAGAACATAATGTGGAAAGATTTGTTAGGACCAGCTATGAAAGCATTGGATTCTAGGACAAGAAAATTCCACTTTAACTTATAAATTAAAGTCAGTCATTTGAAGGCTTCTGTGTAGGGAAATAAAATGAAAGTCACAATTCATTACTCATGCAGGTATGCATAACAAATATTTTTTAAAGACCTACAATGAACCACACATTAGTAAAGAGAATTAGATTCTTTAAGAGTCTCTGTATTCACAAAGCCTACAACTTGGGCAGAATTATTTATTCTAATACTGGGTTTACTTTGGTTTTGCTGCTATAGACAAATTAGAGACCAAGAGCTCCTGTGGGGAAGCCACCTTTCACTTGTCATATGTCCCCATACTCAGGGACGGGCTATAGAAACGCTTCCAGTTGCCCTCCCTACTATGGATTCAGAGCTCATCATGAGAAGAGAAGTAATTTATCTGCAGTCTGGCGTTGGAGCCCTTCTAGGCTCTTTTTGGAAACAACCTGTCACATCCTCTACTTGCTCAATTGTGACCTTTCTAATGAGCTCTGTCCCTGCTGAGGAGACCTGAAGCTGTCCAACTATGCCAGTGACTAGGTAGTAAGTTTAGTTCCCAGGAGGTTAAGTATTTATAATACTCACTTGGCCACACATCTAAAACCACACTCTCCAGTCAGCTTTATCAGTAATGAAGCCGGCCTTCCGATCTCTCTATTGGTAATCTTTGACTACCTCTCAAATGGTCCTGAAATAATGAAGAATGATTTGCTCCTTCCCACATCAGAGCTCAGTTGTGATATAGTACAAAAAGTAAAAAATATCTGAAGACATTTTCTTTCAGGTTTGTGTTTTCTGAAAGCTTGAACTCGGGAGGATATTTTAGAAATAATGATGAGAGAAACCCACTACTGCGAAGAGGTGAGGCTCAAGTTCAGAGGGTAATGACGCGGTTCCCTACGTCTGAGGCGGAGACAAGGTCCACAGACCTTTTGGTGTTGTGGATGTGTGCCCTGCTCCCTTGCAGCACCCTGGCAAGTTAGCAAGACCTGGAGGAATGACAGTGGCTGCATCTCACAAACCTTGACACTCAGCTCAGAGTCCCCAGCTACAGCAGATTCCAGTGCCCAGGGCTGGCATGAAAGAGGCTGAGTTCCTAGATTTAAAGCGGAAGGACCGTGCATGTCAGTTTTTCTGGAAGAGTCCTGGTTTATTTTGTGTTATTCTGGTATAATTTTTAGTTGCACCCTTTTCACTTTTAAGAAGGTCCCATTCTGGATGATAAATTATGTCGCCACCCTTAAAACTTTTAAGAGACCAGGCAGGATTGTTCGATAAGGATTCTAGTAGTGAGCAACAGTGTGGGCAACAGTGAATGAGTAAGAAATTCTTCAGCCAAACCTGGAGTAAATGGAAGCACCTCATATGTAACGTAAGCATGGCCCTGCTCAGGGGCTGAGGTTGGATCTCGTCTTCTTTTCTGGATTTCAAAACTTCTTCACCTTCTCAGTCTGTAACGTAGATCATGCTTCAAATTCTTCCAAAATATCATGGACAGATTTCTCACTCGGACCCACACGTTCAGTAAAACTAGGAAATGCCTAGCATTGTGGAATGAATGATTGTGTCCCCCCCAAATTCATATGTTGAAGTCCTAACGACAAATGAGATGGTATAAGGAGATGGGACTTTTCAGAGATGCTTTAGGTCATGACCGTAGAGCCCTCATTAATGAGATTCGCGTCCTTTTAAGAAGAGACACTAGAGCTTGCTGCTGCCTCTCTCTGCTTTCTGCTGTGTGAGGATACAACAAGAAAGGGGCTGTCTGCAAGTCAGGAAGACGGCTTTAACCGTAACCCAAGTATACTGGCACTCTGATCTTGGACTACCAGCCTCTATAGCTGTGAGAAATGTTCACTGTTTAAGTCATCCACTCTATGGTATTTTGTTATAGTGGCCCAAGCTGAGTAAGATACCTAGGAGTTTTATATGCAATAAATCACATGCAACTCCTTTATCATAGTGCATCTTTTACTACTCTTCCTCTGTTCACTTCTCCTGAGGCACACTGGCCTCCTCAATGTTCCCTGAACTTGTCAGCCAGGCCTCCAATTCAGGGCTTTTGCCTTTGATGTCTTCCCTTCCTGAGATGCTCTGCTCTCAGGTACATGCATATATTGCCCCCTCACCTAATTCCCTTCTCTGTTCATATGTCACTTTATCACTGAGCTCTTTACAGCAACTCTAGGAAAGAGCATTGATACAGCCCCTTCTCTTTCCTCTGCACTATCTATTCCCTTATTGTACTTTATTTTTTCTCATAGTTCTTAATAATTATTGGCATATGTTTATTTGTATATCTGATTATTGAAGATTTTCTCCCCCAATAAGCTAAGCTCCAAGAGACCAGGAACTAGTTTTCCCGGCTGGAGCCCCAGCTCCTCGAACAGTGCATGGCACATAGTTGACACTCAAGAAGTATGTGCTCAATTAAAGGGAAAAAATATGGCTAATGGAGTTATGGAAACTTGGTCACTGAATAGAATGGTGTATGGCCACCAGAGAGTTATTGGTCTCATTCGTGAAAACATACTTTGTGTGTTTCTTGTTTATATCTCAGCTTTTTAACTTTGCAATAACTTGAAATATTCTTTAGTGGTGCTGGGAATGACGCTTTTATTTACTTTATTCTTGAGACTCCTATTCACATATCACCTATTTTTGTAAATGTCGTCTTTCTAAAGAAGAAAGAAATCAAATATTCAAAGTTAACGCTTTTTACCTGATTTCAAAGGCATCAGTCAATTTCAGCATGGTTTTGCCAGATCTTGAATAAATATTGGCCACCTTAGAGCTTCTAGACGAAAATGAGCTCTTCAATGACTATTTAAAAGTCAGTTCTCCAAGTACGCCAACAAGAAAAGGAGTCCTTGGTAATTTCAAGTCATGTCAGAGTGAGTGGGATATCTTCATTAAACCCAGACTTGGAGGTTTAGCCCGAGTCCATAGAGGCCCACATAGTTTGATCCTAATTGACACACTCTGGACAAAATAGAGAGTTTCCTAAAGTCCCCTCTTAACTGCCAGGATTTAAGACTTTTGCATGGAGCGTATCAAAGATCTTGACATGAAGCATTGTCAGCCTATAGCCCACAGCTCTTTGCAATATCTTAAAGACAGTGTATTTATGTTTTTTGCTTTTGGTCCTTGGGGAAGGTTGTGTCAGTCAAATCATCTTCCACTTGTTTGCTAAATAAATCTAGTAGCATAGGCAATACATTTTCCTGTTTTAAATGGCCTGTTTTGTTGAAACGCAACCAGCACGGGGACTGAAGGGCATCCTAGATGCCAGGGATACACTGCCTGGCTACTGACTGAACATGAAAGACTTCATGCAGGATTTTCTGCCCTGGCTAGTCTTTCAGGGTAGGCTATCAACTGTCATCAGAGATGATGCCATAAAAAATGCCTGTTCTACTGATGTAGCATAAGTGAGTAGTCCATCCAGTCCAGTTCAGGAAAAGCTACCATTTATAAACACTATTTTAACTTTTTTTTTTCACATTTTCTTGCAAAGGTTTCATATTTTATTTTGATTTTGGAAAAGTAAAAACAAGAAGCAAAACTTTATCACAACTAGATCAAATTCCCATGCCAAATAAGATGTAATGAACAATGTTTTACCTTAGAATAGCAAGTTATTCTTCAACTTGACTATGCTCACACATATTTTTAGAGGTTTTGTGTAAATGAGCATCCGGACAGGCCATTTGGTAGGAAATCTTCCTCAGTGTTACCATGTGTGGCAGCTATCCAAGTGTGCTGCTCTGATCTTCTCCTGAAGGGAGCATAATTGGCTGACGACCCAGCCACTGTCTGGCCATGCTTGCCCCTAGCTCATGTTTCAGCATGGAGGGAATACCCAGGCAGACCCATTCCAGTAAGATCTGAGACTCTTCAAACGGGACACCTGTGGTTTCAGGACTACCCATTGGCCTGATCAAACATCCTTTAGAACTGCACTGTAGTCCCGCATTCTCTCTACCCAATACTCCTCCCTCCCCTCTCTTCTTCCACAGAAGTCACAATCTGAAGGCTCTCCTCACTTTCTTTTGTTCCCTTCACAAATAAATCTCTTGCTTAACTAATCCCATCTTTGCATTTGCTTCTCAGCAGACCTAAATTAATGCACCATTGAAACTTACAAAGCCCTCTCACCAGAAGTCTCTTTTATCCATTCATCAAGTGTTAATATTAAGCATCTGCTTGTGCCAGGCAACACCCTTGTCACTGGAGATATAGATGTTACACAAACATATACATTAGATATAGACTTTACACTGTTGAGGAAAATATACACTAAACAAATAATTATGAGTGTAATGAAAAAAATAGCTCAAAGGGAGCACAATTTGGGGGCTCTTATAAATTTTAACAGTTGAGGATAGTCACTCTGAAGAAGAGAGTTTTAAGCTGAGACCTGAAGGAGGTGTGGGAATTAGCTAGGCATGCAGGAAAAAAAGGGAAGAGCTTGCTAAGCAAATTCTGAGAAAAAAAAGCACATGGTTTGTTCTGGCAACTAACAGGGGTTGAGTATGGATTGAAAGAACCCATAAGATATACGTAAGTTCAATACAATGAAGACCCCGAAGGATGTATATGAGAAGTGCTCCCTGGATCCACTTCTTTTTCCCAGGCAAAGTAATTGGGATAAAGGTCTTATTTGAGCTTCCCCTTGTCAATTTGTCTGCTTCCCATGATCATATAGTAGTAGACCCCTGTGACTTTATAGCATGGTGTTGTCTTCCTAATTACACAACTTTGTAACATCCAGCAATACGACTAATGGTGGTATAGCAGACAGATAAGCCAGAAGCTCTTGTATTTTTCAGCAACTATTTTCTGACATTGATAGGTGCTGAATAAATATTTGCTGTGAATCCACTTTGCATACATACCCTTTAATATTCTGACATGAAGAATGGTATTTAAAATGGTAGGACAACAATCCTTCCAGGTTTAGTTGCCCCCAAAATATGTTTTTTCCTAAGCCTATATTTACAGAAGTTCCAAATAAAGCAGTCAATTGTCTAGTTGGATTGTTCATATGAAAAACTGAGTTGGATAATTCAGGTCTGATGTGAAAACTGTAAAGTCGTGATTACCCAGTTTGGTTTTTTTCATGCATTCTATTAACAAGAATTTTCTAAAGTTCTTCTCAACTTCTGATATCTATTGGTGAGAAGGGAAAGGATGTACAGGAAAAGAATGATGTTTATGGAATACTTCCTATAGGCTAGCCTCCAGGCAAAACATTCTATTCTTTCTTTCTATCTATCCATCCATCCATATACCTAATCATCTATCTATCTATCCTACCACACATATAAAAAGTCATCTAAAAAATATCTAGAGAATTAAGGAAAGATAGTTTTTTCACTTGAATTATCAAGAGACTTGCCTCAGGTTGATTCCAATTTCTAAGAGAAGGTCTTTGAATATATTCAATTAAATGTTATTTAAAATAGCACCTAAGTGCATTCCTTTAAAAGTACTGGTATCATATGTTTTGCTACGCATAAGGATAAATCTGTCATCTTAATCTGCCTTTCTCTATCATTAATTATAATGCAGCTATTAGGTTAACAATGATGTTGCTAAAGAAGGTACACTAATTTTACATTAGGATTAAATGTTAAGGAAAATTGTATCTTCCTTCAAGAAAATTATTGAAGTATAAATATAGTATAATAGTGTCTGACAATACCTTTCAGAGAACATCAAGGGAACTGTTTTTTAAATAGAAAGGAGTCACCAAGGACATATGCACTGAATAATACAGCATTTTATAATACATAAATAGTCAAATAATATTATGGAATATAAAGAATTCTGAGTAATAAAATAAGTCAAAATGGGACTTTAAGAGGTCATTTGGGTTAGAATTCTGGCATATTTCAATTTAAGTCCATAAATCATTGGAGAATTCAAACACTTAAGACATGTCACAGAGAAAGAGAAAAGCAGCTATAGGGAAGAAACAATGACACTCTAAGTAATCTTTCTTTAGATTCCTTCTACTCTCTTAACATATAAGTGAAAACATTTATTTGGATAACTTCTGGAATTTGGAAATTAATTTATTTGCAAAATGACGGTAATTTTGATCTAAATTAGGTGTCTACAAAATAAAGGGCTAGATGATAATTTAGGCTTTTCTTGTCAGAAGGTTTCTGTCAGAACTACTCAATTCTGCTGTTGCAGAGAATGAGCAGCCTTAGACAATGCATAAGTGAAGGGGTGCGGCTGTGTTCCAATAAAACTCTGATTACAAGAAAAGGTGACTGGCCATATTTGGCCCAGGCCATAGTTTGCTGACCACTACTACAAATAGCAAATAATACTCTTTAAAGACCTGTGTCTATTTCTTTAAGTGCTTTTATTCCTTTCTCAGTAGAATTCGTGCGTTCGAGATATTTTTTAGGTTTTAGATTTTTAAAATGAATTTTGAATAAGTTGTTCAAGGTGGTCTCTCCCTTAACTTGGACATTCTTATTTTCGTATGCAGTCTTCAAAATTAGACAAATAGTTATTTGCCATTTACTACAGGTCAGTCCTTTCTCTAGGTGGTGATGAGACCTCAGCGAACAAAAGAAGCAAAGACTTCTGCCTCATGCTACTTATATCCCAGTGGGGAAGAGATGGGTAATAAATATAAACACAATATATAAATAAGTTATATACTATTTTAGAAAGTGATATATGCTTTGGAAATACAATAAAAGTGAGCTAGGGTAAAGAGCATAAAGATAGAGTGGAGTGCAGGACGCATGGCAGTTTGCTTTATCAAATAAAGTGGTCAAGGTAGACATCTTTGTACAGGTGACTGTAAGCAGACTGGAAGATGCAGGAGTTAGCCCTGTGGATACCTGGGAAGAGCATCCCAGTGGAGGAAAGGCTAGAGCACGTGCTTACATATTCTGTAAACAGACGGGGCCAGTGCTTCTGGAGCAGAGTGCGTGGTGAGCAAGGAGGACAGTAACAAGGAATTAAATCAAAGAGTCAAAAGGCAGGAGTAGAGACTTGAGAACCACAGGAAGGACTTTGCTTTTGCTTTGAAAGAAATAAGGGGGGGCCGGCCCAGTGGCGTAGTGCTTGGGTTTGTGTCCTCCTCTTCAGCGGTCAGGGGTTCGCCCGTTCAGATCCTGGGCAAGGACATACACACCGCTCATCAAGCCGTGCTGAGGCAGCATCCCACATAGAGCAACTAGAAGGATGTACAACTAGGACATACAACTTTCTACGGGGGCTTTGGGGAGAAAAAAGGAAAAAAGGAGGAAGATTGGCTATAGATGTTGGCTCAGGGCCAATCTTCCCCAAAACAAAAAAGAAAAGAAAAAAGACCTTGAATAAAAAAAGAAAGAAATGAGGGACTCTGCAAGATTTTTAGAAGAGGAGTTGCATAAATTGGATTATATCATCAGAGGAACTACTTCACTTTTATGACTTTAGACCCTACACTGGAAGTAAAATATGACAAAGGGTAACGGTTGAGAGTGGCAGGCAGTATCACTGGGGCTCAAGAAACTCCATGTACCGTAACACACTCATATTCTACTCTTTGGATTGAAGAAGTGCATACTAACTTTTCCTCAGAAATATGACTGTCCATTTCTCAGAAACCTCTGGGAAAAAACTCTCCACCATTTCATGGGAATATACTTTTTCTGCAAGAAAATAAAATGTTTTCTCCTTGTCTTTTCATGGCAGACCTACGTGTGAGAAAAAAGTTGCCTGATGATTTACCACATCTCAGTCTGAGTAATCACAGGCACACATTCTTAAAGCATACACAAAGATATTTTTGTGAAATGTATTCAGTAGCAGATTCCAGCATTCACAGCCTTCATTTACGCAGATCACTTTATTTAATTTGTGCTTACTGGTAATGTTCAGTAATAAGAGTTCATATTCCTGTGAAAATTCTCCCCTGAAGGCCAGTTCATTCATAATAAAAACCACATTTTGAGCAGTGGAAGAATCCAGCTGGTTACATGGGTAAGACATTTTCATCTCCTCGAGCACATTTCAGCTGGCTAAGCGTTGCGTATTCGTATGAGAGAATGTTTTCTGAATTCAAGCTTCGTGAAACATGAAGTCAGTGATATGCAAACATCCACTCTCTCCTCTCCTAACTGAGAAGCTGTTGTGAAGAAAACTCTTCTGCTCATTAGAGAATTGATCAGAGGCACCACTGAGCTGTTAACATTTCTCTGATCAAATGAAGCTGCTCAAATGAAAGAAGTGCAAAATGAAGATGTTAAAAGAACTCAACCAAAGAAGCATTACTCCAAAAGTGAAACACTCTAAGGTACAAAACTAGCTGACATCAAGCACCTCCAACTTGCATGACCGTTGTTGGCTTTCATGCCACCCAAGCACACTTTAGACCTGCTTGTGGGCATCAAGTCATTTGTTGCTGGCATAAAAGAACCTCCAATCTGTGTAATTCCCTAATACACATGGTCTTCAGATTTTACAGAAAAGCTACAATTTTATTATTTCTGTTTACCCCCTCAGAAAATGTACACTAGAACAGAACTAAATTGATTCCTATATAGAATCTTTAAAAAATAATTTTGTTAAGGCTTTGTTTCTGGCAGAAATTTCAGCAAAATCATGTTCAGTACGAAAGCCATAATCCTAATCCAATACCAGCCCTTTTCTCCAGGATCCTCTACTTTTTCGTGTTTATCTACATTCTCACTCTCTTTTTCTGGTAATTCTTGGTCCATTACTATATTAGATAATATAAATGATAGAGCATTTTAAACTAAGATTTAGATTAAATCTTTGACTAAAGATTTAACTTTAAGAATATCTTAGATAAATTTCACTAAGATTATCTTAGTAATTAAACTAAGCTGTACTTCACTGTGTGATTTCAGAATGCTATCCACCCAAATTGAACTAAAAGTTTTCAAAGAATTATTAGGACTCATTCAAAACAGTTTTTCTTTGTGGTAGTATGTACCATCAACCACACATACTCTTGTGTGTTACATACCAGATTACTCAGATCAATGCACAAGATGGCTTGTCCATAGCATCAAGCATCCTCTCTCCTTGCTCATATACTCCATCAAATACTTCTTATCCTCACTGTGCCTGTGTATGCAGGAAATAGATGGCAACCTCAAGCTGATCGAGGAGCAAGCATGTAATAAGGGCTATTTTTAAAGATGTGGGCAGGGCTTAGAGAAAGCAGCAGAGATGATGACCATTCCAGGGCTGACAACAGTGGGAGCCATTACCATTTGTACTCTTGAAAGGACAAGGAAAGGGAGCAGTTACTAGGTCCGGAGGGTGAGAGAGCAGTGCAGAGAAGGAAGGTCTTTTGAAGTGAGTTTTGTCCTCTGGTTGAGGGATGCTACCCACTCATGGCAACACCTACAAGAGGAAGCCAAGGAAATAAATACCAGAACTTCATGCTTCTCCATCCCTCTGATCTCTTCCCAGTAGCCGTCCTTTGTTGAACCTAATCAAAAACCAGAGAGCAAAGGAGACTTTTGATGCATTCCTCACAGGTCAGGCTCCCAGGACACAAAGTAAAGTGGATAAGATAGAGAGCCAATCTCAAGAGGCAAACAGGGCATTTCCAACACAGCGACCAAATCAAGTTCCTTGTCCACTTGGATAGTGGACCGAAGCATTCAGGTAAGTTAGATGTCCACTGTGGGTGACTAGAAGGGGTTCTTACTGAAATCCTTGCAGTAGCTGAATTTACTTATGTTCCTTCGGGAGGGCATCTGGAGAGGCTTATGTAAGAATCATGACAAGCATAATCAATTTCTGTAGTCAGCTCTTCCAATATCTTTGTGATCAGCATGCTGTGGTTAATAATTTTTTTTTAATTTTAAGTGACTACTTGGCACCTATCCTTAGTTTGGTGGAACTACTTAGGCATTGACAGAGGTTCAAGACATGAGCTTGAAGGGGATCAATACAAATAAGGAAACTTTAGATGATAACTGCTGGCACTATTCAAATTTCATCCTATTCAACAAAAGAATTGACTTCAGAATGTTGTTAAATTTTAAAATCACTTTGAGGTATTTTATGAATTCTCTTTGGAACAAACTTCAAATCATGCTCTCTAAAAATTAAACTGTTCAAAGAAGTTCCATCCTGTCAGGCAGTTCTATAGTTCACCAGAAAGGAGCTGACTCACACACTAAATATTTATCAAGTGCCATTCTGAGCCAGATAAAGCTGTAGGCACAGAGGTACCCATTATTCGAAGGAGTCAACGTCTGTTCCACTAGTTGAAAACACTTGACTTGTAGGTAGGTGTTTGGTTTAACTGTGCAATGTTTTGTTTGTCTGTTTGTTTTATTAGTGTCTTTGGATGTGTTATACACTCTCAGCTTCAGTGTAGTCTGTTACCTAACTAACATCTCATGGAATTTGAGTTTATGATTCCTGGCCTGCTCAGAGAGAAAGCTCTGGCCTTGTGTACAAATAAAGATGAGAAAGAAAGCACCCTTGGTCAAACAGCATTATCACTGTTTTATGCTCTAAATTTTAATATTGGATATAGAGTGATCTGATCAGAGTGTCGTTTATAAAATCTGTCTTAGCCATAATGACTAACACTGTTCAATTTATTGATTTTTTTTGCTGTATTAACATTTTAGGAATCTTTTTTTCATTTTATGATGTTTTATAGCTTAGCTTACTATCTGTTTAATGACCATTGTATGAGTTATTCTAAATGGCACACCAAATACCCACTTAACTGAATTGTCTGGGCTAGGTTTGAATTATCTCGTCTAACCAAGACTGCTAAGGTTCCAAAGGAAATATTCACTCTTATTTTGACTCATATAAAGTAACACGAGAACTCCAGGGTGGAGCACAATTCTCACTAGAGTTGGTTCCCCTTCTGACAATGTTAAATTGTTAGAATTTTCTTGGTTTTTTCATACCAAGGCTGTATATCATATTCTGATTATCCTCAGATATCCTTTTTTTTTTTCTTAATATGGCTGGTCTTTTTTAATTTCTTAAATTCCTGCTATGAATCTTTTCTCCAATCCTGGCTGTACTTCTGCATTTTCCAGGGAAAAGATGTCTAGGAATTCTGCTTCCATGTAACAATAGGTCCATTTTGAGTAACTACGGAGTGGCCTTACTTGAATAAAATGAAAAAAGGTTCTTTTCCAATGTAACAAATATGTTTACTGTAGAACAACAAATATTTAAAAAATAGTTTCAACTGTGCTGTCATCCAGCTGAGTAAAGGAAAACTGATTGGATATTTGCTGCAATGATGTAATAACTGTTTCCAGAAAATCCTAAATAGAGATATTTTTCTTTCTTCCAGAATTAACTCAGTTTGGGGCAAAAATATGACTCCATTGAGGATTTCCCGTTCTATTATTCTCCCAGGGGAGAAGGGAGGCTACTTTTGGACATCAGGTGATTGATCTGCATCTCTGCAGTAATGAATTGGGGGCAGGGGTGGGAGTGTTGCTTCTGCTGTCAGCCCAGGATGCACCATTAAGATAGGACTATCACTCAAGATGGAATGATTCTCTCCACTGAAGAGCTCTTTAATTTGCAACAAGAAAAAGCCAAAATTTCTTTCTAAAAATTCAGGATCTGTTGGTTGGCCTTGCAATCAGGGTTAACAGGTAGGCAGACCATATGGAACAGCCACTTGCGTGTATTAAAGGTAAGAGTTCTGTGGAAGAAGATACAGGTTCCGTGGAAGAAGATATGCAACTTTTAAAACTAGCCTTACATCTAATGGATAAAATGAAGAAGGCCCAATGACAGCTGCCCCGTGGAGATTCTTGTATCTTACTTATGGTAGGTTTTTTTTTTTTTTCACATGAGACTATAGAAGAAAATAATTGCTTGAGAATCAGGGAACTTAATAATTTTTTCCTAATACACAAAGGTCCATGTGGAAGAATAGTATATTTTTTCCCCTTACAATAGTATTTTCAACAGTAGGCTCAAGTATAGAAACTGAATTCAGGTTTAAGATTCATACTTTTCTGAGTCCCTATTGTCAAAGTTTATTTTCTCTAAATGATTTTTGATGAATTTATATAGTTAAGAAAAATACAAACTCAAGATAACTACTCCAAGTACAATCTATAGTAAAAAACTTCTTGTAGCAAATGGCTATTGGAAATGCATTGCAAACTACCTGCATATGCAGCGTCCTATACAACCACTGAAGGAGCGAGCATCTAATAACAGCCTTTGCCAATTATACATAAATGGAATCACAGAGATACCTATGCTTTATGTTTCATTGTGATCTACTAATAGTCAAACGGCTAAAAGTAAATTTGTTATTTAACAAATAAGTATTTAATTTGTACTGTGTGGCCAGCATTGTGTCAATAGTAATTGAGAAACTGATGAAGGCAAGAGATTGGAGTGACAGGTGAGCAGCAGAAATATAATACCCATGCAAAAAATAAGTTAATTGATTAATTCTTGAAGATATTGTCAAGAGGGAAAGATATAGGGCTTCCCACTATATGTGGGAGGCAGGTCCCAATTCATTTCCGTTTTCTTTTTTTTTTTTTTTGAATGTTATCTAAAAGACAGGAGGATTTTGAAGACATCCGTGCAGTAGATATCATTGTTGCTGCTTTTTAAATCTTGCAAGAAATATTTAGGTTTATGCAGACTCCAATGAAGATTTGGTGGCTGGATTTGCCCAAGCAGGGATGTACTATGTTATTACATGATTAGGGTTATGCCTGACATTTCCCACAATACTAGAGTCCTAGAGAAAGTAAATCAGGAAAAGTCTTAATTTTCTGAAATTCTGTTTTTTTCATCACAGTAGAATGAGACCTCAAAGGAGAAATTCAATTAATTTATAGAAATATTAGGAAAATTAAGTGTCTTGAAAACCTGCATCCAGGACTAAGATTTACATCTTTCTCACGATATTTAAAGATCATTTCTTCACTCTGACTACAGACTAGATAGCTATTAACAATGGGCATGGATAAAGTTATATCGCTGACACCCAGGATAGGAGCCTTAAAGAAAGTGAGTGATTTTTAAACCTAAATATTTGAAAGTTTTTTAACACCAACACTGTTCCAATTTTTTAATCTGGATAAATATGTAGGATTTTAAAAAGTAAGAAAAAAAACTGTGGGTCACAGAAAATTTTGTATCTTCTTTTAAAAAACCACTGTCAGGGCTGGCCCAGTGGCATGGTGGTTAAGTTCAGTGCACTCCACTTTGGCAGCCCAGGTTCATGGGTTTGGATATCAGATGCAGACCTACACCACTCATCAAGCCATGCTGTGGTGGCGAATCACATACAAAATAGAGGAAGATTGGCACAGACGTCAGCTCAGGGCCAATCTTCCTCACCAAGAAAAAAAAAAGCATTGTCTATTACTCACGTCCTTTACGTATGAATCCACCTGGTGAGTGCTATTTAGAGGCTGGGAAATCTGGCTTTATAGATTGCAAAGATGATAAGCAACAAAAATTAAATAATACGTTACATTTCCATTTTCCCCTTGATTTAGAACTGTACTAAATGATTCATTATATCCAGGGCAGTCTTGGTTACCATTTTAAGAATCTTCACGTAATCTAAAGGGAGAGAACTAATAATTCATTCTTCAGAGGTTTGCTTCTGCAAGAACTCAGTGTGAGATTCATCCCAAGGCGGCCTTGATGCAGAATCATGGTTAGATCAATTTTTCTCTCGTTGTTCAGTATTCACCTCCTGCTTTTTATTGTTGACTTCCTGCCATTTTTGGCATCATGAAGGACTGATTTTTCAAGATCATTATCTTCTACTTTGTTCCTCACTATAAAACTTTCCTTTCACTCCTTGGCACAGGATTTGTTTCGAGATTCTTCCCCTGGTAACAGATCTCTTCTGAGACCTGCCCTAAAGAACTAGCCTGATGAGTTTACCTTCTTGAGTTCTGCTGCACATTCCTTGACTCTGGACTGTGAAGGCAAGGCCCCAGATGAATTCCAGTCACTATTTCCACATAGGTTTCAACATAATTCTCCTCTGGATCATCATTATGTTTATTTTAATTGTCTCATGATGTAGGTATCCTTTTTTATGAGCTTTCTCAAATCTCTTGTAAAAAACATAGGATTTATGAATTACAGCAATTATTATGATAGAAGGAATTTATTTCATTAAATTGAACAATAGTATACATGGGATCTATAATTTCTCTGAGGATTCCAAATTGGTTGTTATAAGAGCTATAAACATAACTACAAAAATTCATCTTATCTGCTAAAACCTCTAAACTATTGTGCTAAAGCTACTATGTGTTGGTGTGGATGTAAGTGTGTGTTAAGACTTTATTTTTTAGAGCCATTTTAGGTTCACAGCAAAATTGAGGAAGGCACAGAGATTTCCCGTCTACTCCCTACCCAAACAGATGCATAGCTTCCCCATTATCAACTTCCCCCACCAGAGTTGAAATGTTGAAATGTTTTTTCTTCTCTGACATAGGCATTTAAAGCTGTAAATTTCTCTCTAAGCATTCCTTTTGCTGTGTCCCACACATTTTCATATGTTGTTTTTTATTCTGTATCAGTTCAAAATATTTTCTAATTTCTTCTTGATTTATTCTTTGACCAACTGGCTATTTAGAATATTTCAAATATTTGGGGATTTTCCAGATGTATTGCTGTTATTAATTTTTATTTTCATTCATTTGTGCTAAGATAACATACTTTATATGACTAGAATCTTTTAGAATTTACTGATAATTGTTTCATGGTCCAGGATACATGGTCTACATTGGTAATGTTCCATGTGTACTTGAGAAGAATGTGTATTCTGCCATTATTGGTTGGAGGATTCTATAAATGGCAATTAGATCAAGTTGATTAACAGTGTTGTTTAAGTCTTCTGCGTCTTTACTGATGTACCATATCTGTTTTATCACTAATTGAGAAAAGGGGTGTATTAGTCTTTGATTAAAATTGTGGGTATCATTAGTTCTCCATTCAATTCTATCAGATTTTCTTCAAGTATTTTGAAGCTGTAATATTAGGTGCATAAACTTTTAAGATTGCTATGTCCTCCTGATGAATTAACACTTTTGTGATTATGAAATGACCTAGTTTGTCCCCGACAAAATTGCTTTCTCTGAAATCTTCTTTGTCTGATATGAACATAACCACTCTAGCTTTCTTCTGATTTGTGTTAGCATGGCATGTATTTTCATCCTTTTATTTTTAATTTATTTGTGTTTTTATATTAAAAATGCAGGTCCTGTAAGCAGCATTTAGTTGAATCTTTCTTTTTCATGTCATCTAAAAATCTCTGTCTACTAATTCAGGTTTGAATCTCTCAAGTCATTTATATTCAATATGATCATTGATGTGTTTGTGTTTAGATCTACCATGTTGTTATTTGACTTCTCTTTGTCACATCTGTTCTTTGTTCCCCTTTCCTCCTTTTGGACTAATAGACGTTTTTAGTATTATTATGTCATTTTTTCTCCTTTGTTGGCTTCTTCCCTGTAACTTTGTTTTTCAAGTAGATTCTTTAGGGTCTACATCAGGAGTCAGCAACCTACAGTCCATAGGTCTAACTCAACTCACTCTCTGCTTTTGTAAGTAAAGTTTTAGTGGAACACAGACACACTTTTATTTACTTATATTGTCTTTGCTACAATGTCTTTGCTACTCAGAGTTGAGTACTTCCAACAGAGACTATATGATCAGAAGGTCTAAAAAATTTGCCATGAGGCCCTTTACAGAAAAAGTCTGCCAAATCCTGGTCTATATTACACATCCTTAACTTATCATAGTCTACCTTTAAGTAATAACATACCACTTCACTTATAGTAAAATTCTTGCCACAAAATACATCTATTTCTCGTCTCGACTTTGGGTTAATATTGTCATATGTTTTATTTCCACGTGTTCTAAAGCTCCCAATGCATAGCTATTTTATTATTTTTATGTTTATTTTTTTTTCTGAGGAAGATTAGCCCTGTGCTAACATCCACGCCAGTCTTTCTCTATTTTGTGTGTGGGACACTGCCACAGCATGGCTGACAAGTGGTGTATGAAGCCAAATCCATGAACCTCGGGCTGCTGAAGTGGGGTGCACCGGAGTTAACCACTATGACACTGGACTGGCCCTGCATAGCTATTATTTTCCCTTTAAATAGTCAATTATATTTTTAAAAGATTTAGAAATAAGAAAAAATATTTTATTTTCTCCCATATATTTACCATTTCCACTGCTCTTCTTTTCTTTGTATAGATCGAGACTCCATCTCATATTATTTTCTTTCTGCCTGAAGGACTTCCTTTACCATTTATTGTAGTACAAGTCTACTGGTGACAAATTTGTTCAACTTTTATACATCCAGAAAAGTCACTTTTTTAACATTCATTTTTCTAAAGATATTTTTGCTGGGTATAGAATTCTAGTTTGACACCTTTAGGTTTTTTTCCCTTTCAGACCTTGAAAGATGCTGTTTCTGATTTACATTGTTTCCAATGGAAGGTGTTGTCATTTTTTGTTCTTCTGTACCTAATGTATCTTTTCTCACTGGCTGCTTTTAAGTTTTTCTCTTAATCATTGTTTTAAGCCATTTAATTATGATATTCCTTGAGATAGTTTTCTTCATGTTCCTTGTACTTATGATTTTGAACTTCTTAGACCTGTGTTTTTATAGTTTACATTGAATTTGGAAAATTTATACTACCTACTCATCTCTCTCTTCTCCTTTGGGGACTCTGATATCACATATTTTAGACTTCATGAAGTTTTCCCAAAGCTTATTGATGCTCTGTTCACTTTATTCACTCTTTTTTTCTGCATTTCATTTCAGAAACTTTTTATTATTATGTCCCAAGTTCACTAATCTTTTTTTTTTTTTTTTTTTTTTGGTGAGGAAGATTGTCCCTGAGCTAACATCTATAACAATCTTCCTCTATTTTATATATGGGATGCCACCACAACATGGCTTGATGAGCAGTGTGTAGGTCTGTGCCCAGGATCCAAACCTGGGAAGCCTGGGCCACCAAAGTGCACCATGCAAACTTAACCACTATGCTACCGGGCTGGCCCCACCAAGATGACTAATCTTTTATTCTGCAGTGTCTAATCTTCTGTTAATCCTATCAAGTGTATTTTCATCTCACATATTGTTTTTTCATCTCTAGAAGTTTTATTTGGGTGTTTTTTAATTTTTCTGGTCTCTCTCGAACATATTTCCTCTACCTTCTTGAATATATAAAATAGTTACAAGTCCATATCTACTAATTCTATCATCTGGTTGTTTATAAGTTTATTTCTATTGATTAATTTTTGTCCTAGCTATGGGTATTATTTTTCTGTTACTTTGCATGTCTCTTACTTTTTTATTTGATGCCACAAATTTTTAATTATACCATTTCCTGTGTAAATATTTTTGTATTACTATTAATATTCTGCAGATATGTTCTGCAGTGCAGTTAAGGTTCTTGGAAACAGTTTTATACGTTCAATTTTTGTTTATGTGGGCCCAGAGTAGCCTAGAGTCTTAAGCAAATTTTACTTTACTATTGAGGCAATCCTCTTCTAAGTAATATACGCTGTGAATTAAAAAGTCTTTCTACTCTATTTATTGTGTTGAAAACACAAACAATTCTCAGTTCTTTGTGAGCTCTAAGAGTTAAAAGTGGTTATTTCCCTAGCATCCAGTAAAGTGTTCACATGCATGAGCTGATCAATACTCAGCTGAAAATGAGGAGGGGCATCTGCAGTTCTCTGGAATTCTCTCTCTCTGTGCAGTTTTCTTCTTTCAAGTACTCTACAAGATCTTAGAGCCTCCTTGTCATTCCCAGATTCTCAACATGTCTCCTCAGCTCAGGGAGACCACAAGGCTCTCGGTTCTTTACCTGGGTTCTCCCTCCAGTCAGTACCCTGGAGCAATCACGGAGTTAACCGTGTTAGTTTCCCTTTTTTCAGAGATCACTCCCTTGTGCTGCCTGATGCTAATCTCTGAATACCAGTATTTCATATATTTGGTTCTGTGTGTTTTTTCTGAAGGGAGAGTAAATCTGGCCATACCACATATGGCTTTTAGAGTATGTTTTTAACATTTTGAAGCAATCTCTATATATTTTGCTTTTATTTTTATATCACCTCTATAAGGTGTTTAAAGGGAAGATAATTATGTTCACATTTAACCTTGGAGGAAATTTATACTTATCTATGATCACCCCATTCCTTTAGTGGAAATGCCTGCCCTGTAACCTGGTACCCTGCATCTAACTATAATTTTTCTCTGAACAACCATGTCAAAAAATGGCCCTTTTACTTTTAAAGGTAAATACTTGGGGATTTTTAAAAATCACTCATATATGAAATAATTATATGCATAACTTTTTCTTTAATGCTTTGTTAAATTATTTCTTCTAAACACTGTTCCCATTTTCTTTTCACATCAAAGATTGAATTATTTTCATCTGGAGCTAAAAATTTCCCAAGGAGTTGAAAGATATATAAAGGTAGAATTGACAGTATATTATTAGTGTCATCTTATCAAACACATCTTTCAGTCTGAACTTTCTGCAGCTGACTTTTGGTGTACAAATTTACCGCTAAGTTGGGGTACAAATATCAGACAAAATTTCCAAGGTCAATTTTAAAGGAGGAATTGAAAAGCAAGTTGACAAAAATATATCATCAGTAATGTTTCAGGAAAAGTGATGTGATTTTTTTCAACATAATTTTTAAATTTTTTATTATAAATATAATGCATCTTACTTGCTAAAAAGATTTAAAATACAAATAAAAAAGAAAAAGACTAAAATTACCCATAATTTTAGAATTTCTGAAATTTCAGAATTTCAGAATCAGAAAAAACTACTACTAGCATTTTGGTGTATTTCCTTCTGGTCTATTTTTCTCTATTCATATAGAACTTTATATGTTTATTTTTATTATAAAATAATGTTGTAGTTAAATTAGACATGTTTTGTAAACTTTTTTTTCTTTGCTTTAATATCAGCTGATAGGCTTCTAATAGCTTCAGTTCTTCCTTTTTAGAATCTAATACTTATGTTATACTTGTGCAAACATCTCTTCTGTTTAAAACCCAGATGTTTGTCACTTGCTTGTATTCCTAAACCTGACCCTAAAAGGAGCGAGTCAAAAGTTTAATAAATAGAAAAGTAATTGTTACTTAGAAAGAAAAAAAAAAAGACATGCTCAATATCCAAAATTTTAGTCTGTACTCCAAACAAAACATTCAAGATGAACAATTATCTGTGGTTAATCAACTATTTGTTGAACCAATCTTTCCTTCGGAGGGGACAGTTTTTCTAAAGCTTTGTTTCAGGGATTTCCCCTATTGGATTTTTCACAAGGGACTCGTAGAAATATGTTGGCCACACCTAGACCCCAAGAGATGTTATTCATGGACTAATAGCCCACTAGCCCATTACGCTCACAGAAGGTGCTAAGGTGAAAGATGTTACAACGGCAGAGAGGGAATCAAGGTGGCAGCAATAGCCTGTCAGAACTCATAAGTGTTCTGACCTTATAAGAATGAAGAAAACTCTCATTACCCAATAATGTGTAAAGAAGACAGTACTAACAACATACTTTCCAGCATGGATGGAGAATGAGATTTTCTAATAAATAGAGATGCATTTTTTTCTTCTGTGTTTCCCAATCAGCCAGACCAAAACAATCACCTGGGGCATTTGTTAAAAATCCAGATCCTTCTCTCTACCCCAGAACCACTGAATCTACATCTCCAAGGAAGACTCTACTTTTAACAAATTCCCCTCCCCCAGGCAATTCTCAAAGTATTAAACTTCAGCAAATAATGTGGTCCTAAAACTATATTGAATGCATTTGTCTCTGCTGATTCAGAAAAGGCATTTCACAATCTTGCTGGATCCTAGCGGAAGCACTAAGAACACACATTATGGAAATTGTCAAAAGAGTAAGCTTTATGGTATGTGTTTTTTTTTGCTACAAAAAAAAAAGAACATATATTATGATGGAATTATGTAGGTTATAAGAAATAGAGTGTCCGGTTTAACAGATGATTTTTAATAGAAATTTCATGTATGGTTGATATTCAGGTCATTTCAGGGTGTTCTATAGCACTCACACTCGGTTTATGTTGGTTAGCAAAGCACAGTTGTTATCAAACTCTAAGTTGTCTCAGATAAATTTATTTGCAGCAGTGGTGTGAATCACGTATTTTGTTTCACCATCTCAATGATTTGTGCCATTTCTTACAAAATGACTCATATTACTTTCCTGCTAACCTGAGCCAAAACTCCTTCAGGGAAAAGCCAGTTTCTCTATGAAGTAAGTAAACTCCTCAACAGAGTACCATAATCAGATTTATTAAGGGATGAGGAGAGTGGCAGCTAAAAGCAAATTAGATCTACCCATTGGTGTAAGAGAAAGATACAGAAATACCTCCTGTGGTGGATCATCAGAGTGAGACGAATGCCTCACAACATCAGAGATGTAAAGTAAGAACTTCAGAAAAAAATTCTTTCTTATGATAAATTTGCCTTCTTCTAGGTTCCCAAGTGGTAGCCTGGGAACAGTGCAAACGGGCAGCCCTAAATCTTGACCAGCTCGCTGCTATTTTGCCTGGTTACTAACAATTCAAGAAAGTCCAGGAATTACTGATTGCAATTCATTACTTTTCCTGTTTGGGGTTTTTTTTTTTTTTCCCTTTTAATAACCTTACCCATTCCTACATTTTAGTTCTTACATAAGATTGTTTTCCATTTCAATTTCTTTAATAATTATATAAGTCAATATGTAATATAGTAATTAACAAACCATTAGTAATATAAGTATCTATTAGAACTTGCTCCTGTTTATCTTTTAAAGTGCATTTTATTTCATAACACTGAAAGAGGAGAGTACAGCCTGTGAAGCTGATTTTTCTTCCAGTAAGGAAGTAGCAGGATGAATAATAGCATTGGTGGGTTAGCAGGGCAGAGTACCGTCTGTGCTACAAAATGAGTTGCCAAATTTGGGGATACGTGTTTTGAGCGTCTGTATCTTTGGCTTTCCTTCCTCTAATCAGTAAACTGACTAAAAGCAAGTTGCATATATTTTCCTTGAGATAAGGTACATGCTTTGATACTCTGCAAAAGAACAAGGAAGACAAATTCATTATATGTCGTTTCATTCTATCTGGCATGCAGATGATAAGACTCCTGTTTTCGTGAATTATAAAGCCTCAGTTCTGCTCTTGGTTTTGGGAGCCTTAAACAGTCAAAACTTTATCTCCATGACCCCTAACTCATCCCTATCCTTGAATAGTTATTTTCATTTTCTGTTTATTTTCTTTTATTAATTCTTTAAGCATAATAACACCAATGACCTCAGTAGCTATTTTGTATATATGCCACATTGGCACATCTTATTTTGGTACATTGTATATATCTTGGTACATGGTACATCCTCTCCTGTTACTTTGGGGCTATGAATTAAAATGTGCTAAAGTTTTCAAAGAATTCTTATTTTGTCTGGTATAAGATGAAAACTTGAATGTATTATTGTGATGTGTATTGTCTCTATCAGGAAAGGACTGGATGGGCATCTAATCCATTATTTCTACAAAACTATTCTGAATAATGTCCATTATAAATCACTACAATAAGTAACTCACCAAACTCAAATGAAACTAACCACATTATTGAACCATATCAGTCCCTGGTATGCCTTACCTAAGTCTGACTTAGGGCAGGGATGGCAGTGCGAGTAAGAAGAGGCGATGATGGCAGGCTCATACAGGATGAACTGTAGAAAGACTTCTAATCACGAATTTACTTTAGTAGAGGTCAGCCAAGCTCTGTCTCATTTATTAAGGAAAAATAATCCTGAGAGATAGATATTATCATTCCCATTTTACTGATAAAGTTACTGAGGCTAAGTGATGTCAAAGGATTTATAACAGTTCAGATAACTACTTTGTGAGAGAGCTGGGATTGGAACACAAATCTGTCTGCCAAGCACTTACTCATTTTTTTAGATAAGACTTAAGAAATATTGTTTTCTTATCAAGTCACAATTATTAATATCTAATACTGTCCTTCAGTCTACATCATAAAACAGCGTCATTGCCGTTCTACTCTCAAAATGTACATTCGTTAATTTCCTTAATTATGAAGTGACTTATCCTATAATATCATCACTTACAAAATGAAAGTTGGATTTTAAATCCCCAGAAGCAAAAATTTATATTTCTTATCATTTTTTAAATAAAAAAAGAAATTAATGATATCATTATATTCCATTCTATGTGCAAAACCTGTATTGTTACCTAATGGACATTCATATGGAGTGGCATGGTAGAATTACCGTATATTTTGAACTTTGTAACTAACCTTGAAGGTTGTTAGTAATTTATTTCTCTTAGGAAGTTTTATGCAGTAAAAAGCAACCAAGTTAAAAAAAAAACAGACTGGCAAGAATATATCTCTGATTTTCTTTAAACGAATTCTTCTTAGAGAGAAGGCATTAGGGTCAACTTTGGATGTTAAGTCTTTTGAGAAATCAGCCTGACAGTGTATCACAGTATTAGAATACTAGGGGCTATTTTTGGAGATACTGCTGGTGAACTTTCCTCCAGATTTAAAGAAGCAATCTCTACCCCTGCCTCAACTCACAGCTCCTTCAGCTGTTGGAGAAGACAATCTCAACCACATCTGCCCTGGCCCACCATATGACACTGGACCCTCTGGAGCCTCTTCTCCTACTGTCCTTTCCCCTGTTACAATGTTTCAGCCAGAGTTGTCCTTATCATTCTCCAGTCTGTTAACCTCCTTCTTGCCTCAGAGCTTTTTCATAGGCTGTTTTCTCTGTCTCTAATGCTCTTCCCCAGATTTTAGTAGAGCAGGCTTCTTTTTGCCATTTTCAACTTAATATCAGCTCCTCAGCAAAACCATCCCTGAACACCCAACCTAGAGAATCCCACCATTATTTGTATTACATTGCCCAGTTCTTTTCCTTTGTCATGCTTGACTTTTTAGATTATTTACTGCAATTTTTCAAAAGATTTCCCAGAAGTAGTGAAAAGTCATCATCATATCACAGAATGTAAGAATTGGAAGACATTATCTAGATCAAAGGCCTCGGTTTCAGATCAGTAAACTGAAAGGCCTAGAAACAGAAGTGGATCATCCAACATCACTCTGTTGGTTAGCGTCAGAGTCACTCAGTCCAGCAACCGACCTTCTGTCTCATCTTTGTATATAGAAAGAGCCAAAGAAACTACACTTTGCTGCTTAAAGGAAGAAAAAGAACGCAATCAAGTAGGTCATTGCATGCAGTCCTGTCCTGGGAGAGTGAGGGAGATGCAGCCTTTGATGTAAACTCTGCTTCTTCTAACACCCACTCAAAGCTCATCAGAACCTAATTATCCTTGTTAGATATCATCTAACTCATGGGCTACAAGGGGAAAGGGAGAAATTAAAACTCTCAGAAGCGTTAAAAACTATGGATCACGCAAATGAGACTGAGAGCAAAGAGAGTATGAGAAATATGAAACAGACAGCTGTTCCAGATCTGAGGGCTCACAGACATTCAAGATTCAAGAGTTACAGAGATCTCTCAATGTCAGGCTGATGGAAGAATGAAAGGGTTGTGACCAAGACGGGTGAGAATGTTCCTTCCTTGTCAATAATCAACCAAATATTATTTTTAATCAATAGAGTTATTGATTCAGGGAAGAAAATATATTTTCAGAAGTATATTATGTTTATAGATGTACATTATGTATCATAATCACATCTATAGCTTCAACTTTTTGTGAAAATAAAAATGAAACTCAGAATTAGCGCACATGGAAAAATGAGCATGCTACATCCTGTCATTCTATACTTTCCTAGTTAATTAGGGTAAATTGGAATAGCTAGACCATTTTTCATTTTCTTCTCCTCTTGTGCTTTCTTCAATTGGGTGATGGCTAGGCCTAGGGTGAATAGACAGGTGATTTAAGGGGCTTCAGGTGATTAAAAAGGAGCAGCTAAGGTAGAGGTATGCAGAGGGGTCCAGGTCCCAGGGCCAAGCAGAGCAGAAGGGCCCAGACTGGAGGTAGGGACAAGTGTGAAAACACTCTTTGGTCTCACTCACTGGTGTGTGGGGCAGAGGGGCGGGAAAGGTCATGAACTTACTGTTCTCAAGTGCTTATTATGTGCCAGTGGTTATGTTGGGTGCTTTACAAATTCTCTCTCATTTGCCCTCACTACAACTCTAAGATGTGGAAAACTCAAGGCTTAAATCACATGCCTGAAATCCCACAGCTTGGAAGTGATAGATCTGGTATTCAAATCTAGTTATGTCTGGCCTTGTGCTTTTCTCTATTCAATACTGACTCTCAATAACAAAACAAAGAATGGATCTTGGGTTTTTACATCCTCAATACCAATTCCAACCTGGTCTCAATAAGCAGCTTTTAGAAGAGAGAAGGAAGGACAGAAGGGAGGAAGAAAGGAGGGAGGGTGAGAAGGACACAGATATGCAGTGAAGAGACTTAAGAAGAGAGTAGGAAAACCTTGAGGACCCGACAACCAAAGGCAGAGCCACACATGTCCAATCAGTTTACACTTGCTTTCTCATGATGAGGATCTTCTCCTCTGGGCCTTAGCTTGGCAGGTTTCTGTTGTTTCCTATATCATTAATATCTCTAGAAGTTGCAAATTAGTGATTTTCTCATTATCTCAATCTTTTCACAATTATTAGTTGGAATACTTAAAAAAAAAATTTCTGTCATTAGCTGGTACTAGTTGGTTACTCTGACACTCTTTTGAAAAGGAAAAGCAGGAAAAGCTTAGAATTATCATGCTTTCTAGGTGACTGGGCTCCGAAAACTTTGTGCTTTCCAGATCTTTTGAGCAAGCAGACCATTATATGACCACCATCACCTCAAGGAAGCCAGCCACAGCCCTCCTGGCAGCCCTAGGATCTTATGTCTCTGACTCTAAAGCCTTTGTTTTCTTAGAACACAAACCACAGTAACGTGGGCATTTTCCTAAATATGTCTTAGGTTTTAAGGCATTGCTAGATACACTAAATTATTTTATGTAATTCATAGAGAGTGTATAATTATGAATTTGGCAGAGGCTTATGGAAGAGTTAAGTAAACAGAGAGGATTTTTGGTTTTTTGCTGAGGAAGATTGGCCCTGAGCTAATATCTGTGCCAATCTTCCTCTCTTTTGTATGTGGGTGGCCACCACAGCATGACCGCCAATGAGTAGTGTAGGTCCATGCCCAGGAACCGAACTCGGGCTGTCAAAATAGAGCATGTCAAACTTAACCCACTAGGCCACAGGACTGGCCCCCCAGAGAGGGTTTTTAATATGCTCACTTCCTGATAGTGAACTGCCTCATATTCTACAATATATTTATACAAAGGAGTCCCACAGTTTGGTGACCACTTAGGAGGACACGTCCACCCAGTTAAGCATTTTCTCCTTTGCAGTCTAGCCTTGAAAACCAGTAATTGGATGTGATTTCTCCATCCCACCCCTACTCTCAACGCAATGGGAGTCTCCCACGTTCCTGTCAGGCAATGTGTTTGCTCACAGGACTTGCCAGATTGTTTTCCTTAATCAGTGTTTCCATTTGTTGCAAAAGTAAATCAGTGTCAGCACATTGACAATGGAGACACGCTCTTAAATTATTTACTAAAGGTTGCTTAATTACAACAAGATCAACATGCTCTCTGAAATATATGCTCTAGAAACCAATTTCATCGTGGACACTTTTTCCATTTGAGTTGCTGTTGTGTGTGTGGTTGATAGTTTTCCTGCTGAACACAATTACAATATTTTTAATACCATGTTAATTCTAAAACAATACGTCATCAATCTTGAGTGTATAAAGATTCAGTGTTGGATGTTAACTAAACTTATTGTGGTAATCATTTTGTAATATATACATATATCAAATCATTATGTTGTGCACATAAAACTAATACAATGTTATATGTCAATTATATCTCAATAAAACCAGAAAAAATAATTTAAAAAATGATGCAGTGGAATATCTACTCTTACAAACATATCCACTACCATTTTTTGCCTCATATTTTCTCCTGAAACTCTGGTAATGTAAAAATGCCAACATAATAAATGAATTCTATGTATATATGCATTGAAATAATCATCATGTATTTATACTTTATTTTAAAGAAATATCTGCTTTCAAAAGGGACCAAACTAACCTTATTTACATGTTTTTCTGATTTTTTGTGACTTAAACAAATCAAAGCAATGGCTATACTCTGAGAGATGCTGGTATATTCTGTCATGTTTTATAAGTATTAAAATATGTTTGGTTTTTTTTTTTGGTGAGGAAGATTGGCCCTCAGCTAACACCCATTGCCAGTCTTCTTCTTTTTGCTGAGGAAGATTAGCCCTGAGCTAACATTTGTGCCAATCTTCCTCTGTTTTGTATGTGGGACACCACAACAGAATGGCTTGATAAGTGGTATGTAGGTCCACGCCCTGGATCTGAACCTGCGAACCCCAGGCCACCGAAGCAGAGTGCATGAACTTGACTGCTACACCAATGGGCCAGCCCCTTAAAACAGGTTTTTATGGATGTGAAATATTTTGGGATTGTTTATTTAAATTATGATGCATTTATAAGATGGGATACTATTCAGACAATAATAATGGTAATAATAACTAATTAATATAGCCCTTACTATGTGCCAGGTATTGTTAACACATGCTTTACATATAGTAACTTATTTACACATCACAGTAACCCTTTGAAGTGAAAGAACTGAGATGCAGAAAGATTAAGAGACTTCCCAAGGTCATACAACAGGTAAATCATGCATTGGGATTTGCACCCAGGTAGTTCAGCTCCAAAGTCTAAGTGGTTAAGCACTACATCATGTTGCTTCCCATCTGAAAACACACTGCAGGTAAATGAGGAACCATGTAAATATATTCACGATCTCTTGTTGAGGGAGCAAAGCAGTTTACAAACCAGTATCAGATCAATTATTAAATACACAAATACATCTATATATTTGTATATATTTACACGTATATATGTATATACACATGCATAAACACACATACACATACATAGATACAAAAAGAAAAAAATTGGAAGATTATATTATATACCAAAAGTTTAACAGAAGTTGACTCTCAGTGATGGGATTATCAGTGATTATTTTCTTTCTTTAGAATTTCTGTATTTTCCAAATCTTTTAATCTTTTATCATAAATATGTGGTTAATTTTATGATTTTTAAAATGCTATTAAAAAAAATTTTCCATGAGAGGACCACATACTCTTTTGTTTGTATTTTGGAGGTTCAATTGTATGTTACTAAAATAATAAAATAATATACACATAGTAGCCCCCAAACTTAGCAATTTCCTCTTCAAACCTCTTATAACTTGCTAATGCAATCATTGTATGGCAGCGTCCAATGGGGAATTCTTAGTTCCTCAAGGCTACTCTCTTCTAATTTTCATTAAATGCCTTAGCCTTTTCGCTTCTTCTTTCCATCTGAGGCTGCCATTATCCTTTGTTTCTCTGGCGGTTAGCAAGCTTTCAGCCCCCTGTCATGTCAAAGGAAACTTCTCAGTCTCCAAAGCTACATTGTACAACATGTTAGCCCCTAACCATTCATGGATATTTAAATCTAAATTAATTAACACTAAATAAAATTAGAAATTCAGTTCCTTAGTCACATTAGCCACATTTCAAGTGCGCAATAGCCAAATGTTACTAGCAGCTGCCACATTGAGCAGTGCTGCTCCAGTGGCATGGTGAATCATGAGTCTTCTCTTCCCCTCCTATTTATGCTGGCTGGTTGCAGAAAGTGAATTTTCAAATCCTGGAATGTGCTTCCTTCCTTGCTCTTGGAGCCACAAATTGCTTCTTTTTTTCTTTCTGCTTTTCTTTAGCCTTGTCCAAGCATCTAGAAATAACAGAGCTCTTCCACTGCAAAAGATAATGTCTTGCCAATGGTCCATGTGGGATTTACAGATGAGATTTTCATTCCCCTGCAAGCATAATTTCTGCTATTTATTTTGCTGAAACACCATATGTCTCCTTCTCAGTTTTGAACTACGTTACAGAGCACTATTCACTTAAACCTTGGAGGAACCATGCCCAATCACGTCAAGGAGACATTCCCAAGGTTTTGACTTAGGCAACTGGAGAGATAGTGTCTTTGAATTGGATGTACCTTGGCATATCAAAGTTAGTAAAGCCAGAGACCCACATTAGAGATAGCAGAGATATCATTTGGGGACTCATCAGCTTACAGCTGGTAATGGCGGCAGCTGTCATGGATGTGGTCATCTGCAATAAGGGGAAGAAAACTTACTTTGCATGATTTTTATAGAAAAGAAATGAAATGATGTATGTAGTTATATGCCTAACACATAGTTTAAAAGATGGCAAAAAATAAAGGGGGGGGGGCTGGCCCCATTGCCTAGTGGTTAGGTTCGGCACAGTCACTTCAGTGGCCCGAGTTTGTGGCTTCAAAACCCAGGCGTGAACACACACCACTCATTAGCCATGCTGTGGCAGCAACCCACATATAAAATAGAGGAAGATTGGCACAGAAGTTAGCTCAGGGCTAATCTTCCTGAGCAAAAAAAAAAAAAGCTAATCCCTGAATTAGTAAAGAATTATGTTCAATAGGTAATGACAGAGATAGAAATATGGAAGTTTATGCAAATTAGAGTTTTATTTTCTCATGTAACAAGATGAGAGGTAAGCATTGGTTCAGCACCTTGATGAAGTCCTCAGGGACCCAAGTTTGCTATCTTTATCATTTAACTCCCATCTTGAAGATCACAAGACAGTTGCGGGAGTTATAACCATCACACACATTGTAGCAGCAGAGCTTCAGGTGACCCATCAGGAGCCCTGTGTTCTGGTGTTCACACCCTTATACAATCCCCTCCGGTGAGTGTGTTTAGGACCTGGGACTTGCTTCTAACCAATAGCATATACAAAGGAGAAGGGGTGTCACTCCCATGATCACGTTACCTTAAATAATGCTCCATCTGGCCAGCAGACTGACTAGAGTCTTCCCCTTCACCTGCCTTGACGCAGCAAGCTGCTATGAATTAAGCAGCCACATTGGAGAAACCCATATGGAAAGGAATTGTGGGCAGTTTCCAGCAAGAAACTGAAGCCCTCAGGCCTACGGTTGCAAAGAAATGAATTCTGCCAACAATCTGAGGGAGCTTGGAAGAAAATGATCCCCTTGTAAACTGCTAGTGAGATTGTGGCCCCAGCTAATACCTGGACTGAAGTCTGGTGAGCCTCTAAAGTTGAGAACCCAGCTAAGCTGTGCCCGGACTCCTGACCCAAAACAACTGAAATAATAAACGTGCATTGTTTTAAGGCACTGTTTGTGTTAATTTGTTATACAACAAAGATAACTAATACATCCAAGGAGAGAGCATGGAAGGGAATGAGACAAAAGAGGCAAGCACCATATATCTTTACCTTGACATCTCACTGAACAACTTGTGTAAGTCACATTAGCCATAATTAATTACACTATCTATGAGTATCTATCTATGTGTCGATCTGTGTATGTACGTATGTATCTATCTATTTATCTATCTATGTTTTTATCTGTCTACCTATGGTTGCAAGTGGTGCTGATAAATGAAATCTTACTAAGACACAATCCCTCAATGAATACATTCAGGATTCTGTTATCAAAGAAGAGAAGGGAAATATATTGGGGGGAGCAAAGAATGAGATGGCTCCACAGAGCCTTCCTGTCTTAGGTCCCAATTTGTCTTCTTCCTTATAAAACTAGCTCCCCATCCAAAATCTCCACACAGACAGAGATGGGAAATGGTAGTATCCTCTCCCTGTAGAAATATGTTTTCATATTGTCTTGGCCCCAAGTATCAGAAAAAGTAAGACTTTATATTCTAATAGGGCCCACCCTCGCTTCCTGACTCTGATTTTAACTAGACTGCGCAGCTCACATTCTCTCTCATTCATAACCACCAATTAATATGTACATGGAAGACCACTGAGTAGATGATTAAAAACTTTTTCTGAGTAGTGCTTCTGACAGGAAAGAACATAAACCTGACATCTTACTAATGACACAAGAATCTTTAAGTCAAGTTCCACTCCTCCACCTCTCTCTCATCTTCTATCTCTGCATCCATCACTGGCTGTTTTGAAATAATGCAGTTAATACAGCGGGATTCGTTCTCAGAGGTGACACTTCCCGTAAGAGATGAGTTTGAACATAGCTTCTGCCTCCTCATATTAATAAAAAAATAAGCAATTTACAATATTAAATATAATCCTAAGCTTTTAATTTTAATCCAAATCTCAGGTGTGGAATCTTACTAATAATCAAAAGAATATACAGGCATGTATTTTTGGTTAACAGTCTATCTGAATTTTTAGCAACTCCATGCAAAATTTGAGGACCTAATCTAAAATCATGGAGAAATTGTGGTTCAAAGAAGTTTAAGTTTTTTAACCTCTGTAGTTCTCAGTTTCCTCATTTGTAAAATAAAGAATGAGAATCCATATTATCTAATGTAACCGTGAGTCTGTGATCAATCCGATTTTATGAAAAGCTTATCAGAACCTGCATTTTGTATCTGGGCTTGGATGACAACCATGAAAGGAATGTGAGGTGTCCATTTCTGTGGTCTGTTCTCAAAATTAATGGGAAAGACTGAAGGTAGAAAAAGCTCACATCATCAGTTGGAAAGCAAAGGGACATGTCGTCTGATTTTTCTGTGCCTGTAAGCATACACAGGAATGCATGCTGATGCTAAAAGAAGAGGGTGGCTTGAAAGGACAGGGAGGCAAATCAGAACTTGTCAGTAAGATGATTTGAAGGGAAATGATTTTTGGAAGATTTATAAGACTGGATAAATATCATTGAGTTTAGGAGACACAAACAAAATTCCCTCTACTATGAGGTGTCCATGGAATCTAGATAGCTATGCTGAGGTGGGATAGTCTCCGCTGTCTTGCTGAAGTTTGAACACTGGCACAGACCAATTTCAACAGCCACTATATATTCCAGCTGTTCTTTTTTTCTCTTTAAATATACATGTCGTTTAATTTTTCAACAAATTATTTGCTTGGTATTTATTAATTTAAAAAAGCCATAGTGATGGCTATAATTTAAATGTCATTTTTTATTTTTTTCCTGATAAGATCTAACTAGTGTGAGAAAACTTTTGTTAACGCGTATCGGTAAATCAGACTGGGAGAAAATGTCATTTTTTTGCCAGTGCCAAAGTTCTTGATCACAGATACAAGACAACTCTTATGTTCTTATGCCAGAGTTTGAAAATATTCTGTTTATTTTTTGGCTATGACTGATCAAGACCAAGTTTTTCATACAAGAATGAAGGCAACTTGCCGATGAGGATTTTGGATCAAATTTAAATGTTTTCTTAAATTTGGAAAGATTTTTTATGGGCATTGTAATGCCTATAGTATGCCACTTCAGGGTAGAAACTATAGATATCAATAACTATGTTTTCAATTGTTTATTACTAAATCCTTGTAAGATGATTATGGATCTGACGTTAAGCCACAGTACAAGTAAGCTGCTTTACTGCTCATGTGCAATTTCCTTCTCTATTCTTACTCAGAATAGGATGCCTTATGTGTGTGAAGGCAAATCAGAGGCCTCAGATCTCAGCTCATGCTTCCCCTTAGCTATAGGGAGAATGTTCTTTCTCAGCAGAGCAAGGTTCCTGGCAACTGAGCCACAATTTTTTAGTTGTGCTGTTTAGTTTGGAAACATACCTGTTAAGTAAGTGCCCGGACCCACATACCCAGGACAGAAGACACTCTGGGAAGCCTGCCCAGTCACAGACACCCAGAGGATTGATGAGATGGTTCTCTCATCCTCTCCTCTCCTCACCTCTCCTCTCCCTCTCTGTGTCAAAGCCACAAGGAGTGGCACCATCCCCAGTGGGAAAGGTGTCCAGTTTCCGTCTTCTGCGATAGCTTCAGCCAACAAAGTTCTACAGACAAATAACTACTCATTCTTCTAATCTCTGCTTCTTTTATTTATCCTTTTTCTTCCTTTTTTTTCTTTTCTCATTTCCCTTTCTTCTGTGTATTTTCTTCTTTTGTTTTCCTTCCTCTTTTCTCATTTAACATTCCCTTTCTCCTGTTCTCTTTTCTCACCACACATTTCCTTAGCTCTACTTTCTTTTTCTACTCCTGCTCTCCATTTTATCTTTCTTTTTCATAACGGACTTCCCTTTTCCTTTCCTTCTCTTCTCACTCAACCACTACAGTAAGGCGGATGCCATTTAAAAGACTCATGGTCTCAGCCAGCACGCACAGAAATTCCAAACGAACTGTATTTAGAGAATTCTAGTTCTTCAATGGTGGTTACTAAAAATTTAAGGTATATCAGAGAATGTAAAGGATTGGGTGGCAAATGCTATGTTTTACTATGAACTTGCCTAGCTCTTAGTCCAGTAAGGTAACTAGATTTTTCTCCACCTAATGCTGTGGTACTTAAGCTTAGACGCAAACCTGTAGAACATTGGCCATGATTGTCTCTGACTGACTTGAGGCTTCCCACCAGTAGAAAAGTCCCAGAGACCTGTCCTGTCAGAAGAATGGTGAGAATATTTGTTAACTTTAAATTGCACACTGCAATTTTTACCTTGGTTTAACAAGTGGACACATTCTAACAACAATCACCAGATAAATAAACTATGGTAGTTCTATCTTGCATTGGCATTGGAAAGAAGATTGGAGAGTCAGGTCACAATGAGATTCCAGAGCCTGCAAGCACATACCTACTAATTACATAGTTTCCTTTATCTGCTTCTCTGTATTCAGTAAGAGCAAGATAATATCTTCACGCTAGTCTAAAATTTTCCACTGAAGGAATTTTCTGTTTTAGCATTGTTAACTGCCTCTTTATAACACCTACTTTGTGTTGTTCTAAGATTTTTGATTAAAGTTAATGTTTATTAAATCTTTTTCATGGCAAGGATTTTAATGAGGGATAGATATTATTCAGGTGGCAAAAAGTAGTTTGCACTTCCTTCTAAAGAAAATGTATTTTTCACAAGAAAGAAGTAAAAATTCAAACCACTTAAACTAATTTTATTTTCTTTTACTATCATTCAAAGCACATTTTATCTTCTGAAGTTTAAATTCCTATACTGACTGAAGAGTAATATTTTCTATCATTTCAAAGTTGACAAAATTAGAAGTCAGCTATCTTTTAAACCCTCTGTCTGAAGTGTATATACATGAAATACATGAATTACACAAAATCAACATAGAAAAGAAATTGTGTCTCAGATTCTCTTGTGAGTTTCATACCTGCTAGAAGAGTCAGCAACCTGCTTTTAGAACGAAAACAGTTGCAACTTCTCCATTTTTCTATTTGGTAAGATAAACACTGATTCTAGACAGTTAACTATAGATTTCACTACTTATTAATTTTCTTCTCTTCACTCAACTACAATTTTAAGTTTCTTCTGTTTATCCCAACTGAAGTTATTAATTTTATCTAAAAAATTCTTTAGGGGGCCGGCCCAGTGGCGTAGTAGTTAAGTTCGCATGCTCTGCTTTGGCAGCCCGGGGGTCGTTGGTTTGGATCCCGGGCACGGACCTATGCACTGCTTATCAAGCCATGCTGTGGCAGGCATCCGTATATAAAGTAGAGGAAGATGGACACAGATGTTAGCCCAGGGACAATCTTCCTCAGCAAAATGAAGATGATTGGCAACAGATGTTAGCTCAGGGCTAATCTTTCTCACCAAAAAAAAAAAAAAAAAAAAAAATGTTTATCAATAAGTTAATCCTGAAATTGCATTATTTCAATGAAGCTAACACATATTATAAAAGACCTGATCCTTTTGCACGTTTTTTAGAGCAGCGACGTGTGAAGCCTAAATAAAACATATTGAAGGAAGATTTTTTAGTAGGAAAATGTGCATGGCTTGTTCATTCTCATTAAATTGTTGACTTAGGATCTGATCTGAACTACACATTCACTGCCATTTCTGTTTGCTTTCTGTCAGAGGACAAATAACAGCAAAGGAAAATAAATATATCCAATCCTTTCCAGAAACATCCTGAACTTCCTAAAATAGGGTGAATGGACTATGGGGAAAAATTATTAGCTCTTGGTCAAAGGAACAATTAATTCAAAACAGATTTAAATAAGGGCAGCCATAAGGCATTGGGTTGGGAAGAGGAAAAGGAAAAGAAAAAATTGTTTTGTGTTTCAAGAGAGTTTAGGAGATTTCTTTCAAGTCTAAAAATCACAACCAAAAGAACATAAAGCTGAACCAAAATAACAGCACTATGGTTCTTGGAAAAGAATCAAGACTTTTTTTCAATAAAATCATCAGTACATCTGAAGGATCTACTATAGCAACAATCCTATAATATTTATATTGATGTTGCAATATAAAGCAGTGTATAAATTGGACCAAAGTCATGCTAAAATAAGGTAACACAGCACATGGTTGACCACAGGAAAGTCATTTTACAGTGTAAGCTTTTATTAATAACAATATAAATACATATCATCAAAGTGACACTTTATTTAAGACGGAGCAGTTATTCCCACAGTTTGGTTTCAATAATTTACATGGTTAAGTGATTCCATTTTGAGTCATTTTCTTAATAAACAAGAATGTCGAATTAATGTAGTTCATATTACAACTAAAAAATCTATGTAATTTTATAAGAAATGGTCTATTCCATTAAGAACCTTTCCTAGGGGCCAGCCCAGTGGTGCAAGCGGTTAAGTATGCGTGCTCCACTGCGGCAGCCCAGGGTTCACCAGTTCGGATCCCAGGTGTGCACAGACACACCGCTTGTCAAGCCATGCTGTGGTGGGGTCCCATATAAAGTGGAGGAAGATGGGCATGGATATTAGCCCAGGGCCAGTCTTCCTCAGCAAAAAAAAAAAGAGGAAGATTGGCAGATGTTAGCACAGGGCTGATCTTCATCACAATGATATTGTGCATGTACACAAATGCATTAGGTGCTAAATGCATAATAGACGTATTACATTTCATCTGAAAAATATGATGTCTGTAAAACCATACAAACATCTATGAAGAAATATATTATTTCATTTCAAATATATGATCTCATTTACTTTGTAAATATCTAAACCATTTGTAAGAAAGGATACATCTTTGGGTTTTGATAACAATCTATATTAGAATTTCCAAATTAATGGAACAAAATAGAAAAAAGTACTTGAAACCATAAGTTATATTTAGGTATTTGTCAAGAAGCCAGATTCCATGGGTTTTGAATATCTGACCCTTTGGCATCTTCCCACATAATCAACCCTTTAACCCAGACTTGGAGTAAAGGGAATACAGTATTTTTTCCCTTCTCTGTTTAACTTGGCTTAACTTTCTGTAGAAACTCCTCTTTCCCACAGCCTAATTCCAAACAAACTGTAATGTTAACAATACCCTAACTATGGTTAATTCAGTTATTTTGCCAGTTAAGCTAATGAAAGGCCAACATTATATATTGTTTCCTTTTTAAGTGAGAAAGTAATTAAAAATTTCAACCTAAGATTGAACTGTATTCTTATTAGTGAATTTCCTTTTTTTCCTCTCCCACTGCACTTAGGCAAAAATTCTCAGTCATGGGGAGATCCTAACAAAAAAGCCATGAAGGAAATAATATCATATGATCTAGAAAAATATATCTTTTCCCTTCATAAGTAACCAATAGGTAATAGAATGCTATAAAATGGACCACGGACAAACTCTTGAAATTATCATTTTTCCAAAGTAAATTTGGAAAAGTTAAATGCCTTGTTGCTTTTCTGTAGGCCTCAGAGAGAAAATATAAGAAATAATTATATTTCCTAAATCAGGAGAGAAAAAAAGTGAGGAATTTATCTGTGATGCTTTTGATAGAAATGAAAGAATAGCTAGGGGTTGAAGAAGCAAGACAGCCTAATCCCGCATAAGGTAATTGAACAAGACACTGTTGGAGGATGGGTTATTTCAGCTTTGCTCCAGATTTGCTTTGTTCATTTGATAGAATAGCAGTAACCAGAAAATATGTCAAAAGTCTCCCTTAATGGGGCAAGGGTTTGGGGGCGGGGGAGTTCTGGGATTGCAGATCTGTAGACATAACACTAGGCAAGCAGCTGGCTAGTCTCTGTGTCAGCATTTTCCAGGTTGGGGGTCAGTGGAACACTAAAGTCCCGTAAAACATTCAGATGTGCCCACAGTGTGGAGGAGGGAGGTTGTGGGTAACAGTGTTAGTGATTACATACGATTTAGAAATGCTATTAATTTATTAGTGGTTTGAAATTTCACTGTGCTCAACAAATGGTTTAGCTTTGTTTAATCCAACTTTTCCCAAATTTACTTCAGCAAAGAACTTTCCTCTCTGTCCCTCCCCGTGCACACACACATGCATACACACACCAAATCCTTAACAGCCCACGGGACATAGGTGTCCTACAAAAATACATTTCAGTAAATGATGATTTTCATCATTGTCAGTTGTTTGAACCAAAGATTGGATGTATTGGTGGAGAAGGAGGTAAATACTAAGGACTTTGGAAATCTCAGTATATATTCAGTGGTCTACCACTATTGATGAAGGCTAAGGAAAACTCAAAGTCTAATTCCCATTTTCAGGAACCTAAAAATGAATCATGTAGAAGCTTAACGTTCAACCATTTAGAGTACTCTATGCTGACTGGCAGAAAAATGGAATCTTTTCCATCTTTCTCTGTATCCAAAGCAGATATCTAACATTCTTACTCAAGCTTGGGTAGTCATAGAGACCACCATTTAAAGATTTTTCTTTCTTTCTTTGCTTATCTAGTTAATTGACTTTAAGACCTCCTCTAGGGCATTAGATATTTCCTATAACTGTAGTCCCTCTTCTTTCCCAGAGAAAATTAGTTTTCCCAGTTTTGATAGGATCGTAAGAGCAAAGCCTGATCCTTATTTCAGTCATGAACATTCCTAACTGCAATTGATGTAAGTGGCAATTCTGTTTCATATAGAACATAAAAATGAAAAACAGACCCTGGAAAGATTTATTTGATAAGCCTTGTCTCTTCCTACACAGTGTAATATGGAATAAATGTCTGGAGAGGGCAGAATTGGAAGGATATTGAAGATATGATACAGGAAAGAGTGTAACCCATGAAAGCTTTTGTAGGACTCCTCTGACTTGGAATTGAGGTATTTTATTGCTCAATCCTGTAGTTTCCAAGAGAGTTATAAAATGCCATAATTATAAGCCATTGTTTTTGGTCATTTTGTTTTCTATATTATCGCTATACCTTGAAGATCCAAAATGTGGCTGGGAAATGGGCAATCCTGATACTAGTAACAAAAATATCCATTTTTTATTGCTGTTGGAGGAGGCCAGGAGAACCACATTTAAATTAACATAATGACCGGAATATAGCAATTATTTAATGATGCTGTTAAAATTTTATTCATGTCGAAGTTAGAGGAGTCCTCACTCTCATTACTGGAAGATACTAGAAGGCTACAAAGTAGAAAAAAAGAAAATAAGGTGCATGTAATGAGCATTCATTTAGTAGACAGTATACTGAATACGAGTTCCTGATTTGTTTCTTCATCAGCTCTATGACTGTGGGATCAAGTCAACTAATCCTTCTGAAATTCTGATATTTTATTTCTAGACTAGAGACAATAATATCTCCTATCTTATGACATACGGTTTTGCAGAAATTTCACCATGATGAAGCATATTTTGAAAAACACAGGTTGCTATATTTCTTTAAGATAGTATTAAACCATAGCTTTTTGACAAGTTTAGAACCATACCAAATGGCACTTTTTCCTTTTTACCCTCATTATATCCCCTTGACTTAGTTTGGTCAAATAGCACAATGTTTAAAATATTCAGTTCTCAGAAGAAAGCTTTTAAAGGAAGTGAAGAATTTGTTTAGTCTCAAAAGTCTTCAAACTTATTTCTATATGTGTAGTATCTTGGGTCATTAAATGATAATTGTCATGTACAAAAACAATTTACCATTACAAAAATTAGGCTTTTCCTAAGCTACTGAAAAAGAAAAGCATGGCTAGTTTTACCAACTTATTATATTCAGAGCAACTACAAGACCCTTAAAAAAGTTTCTTTAGCATCAAATATATTTAAAATTTTGTGTGATAGTATACATATATACACACATATATATAAATTATATATTAAAGCTAATATATAGATGCTAATTAAATATATTACATATTAAGCTAATCTAATGCTAAAAGCATCCCACTGAAAGGTAAACATTCCATATTAGATGCAGAGATTTTTAATGTTAGTCTGTTTAGTAAACTTCAAATTTCACAATTTGTAGAGGTGAGGAGATTACTACTTATTCCATCCCTGGAATTTTTGTGTAGTGAGTTGAAATTATAGAAACTACTTACATATAAGTCACATAATTTATATATTTTATATAGGTATCATCCATCCATTCATTCCTTCACTTGCTCACCAGTATTTATTGAGGATTTACCATGTGCCAAGCACAGTGCCATGTGGTAGGAATAGAACGTTGAACGAACAGACAGACTAGGAGTTCCCGTGAAGCCATGGAGTCTACTCTGCGTATATATCCATGTATGTTGACTTTTCCTGTCAAGAAATTAACTGAAAGAATCAATGTTCCCTTTTAGTGTTTGCTTGATTTTAAATTCTATAATTCGATAATGCCATTTTTTAAAATCTTCTTTGAATTTACTTCAAATTAATTCAAAATATATTTGAAAGATAAAAGCAAACAACAAGTCTTTTATGGAACTGCTAAAAGCAATGTTTTGTGAATTTGTTGACAACTGTGAAATTTGCTAACCATCCCCCACACAATATGGCTGATCTATCTCTAGTAATGGCAAAGGAAGAAAATTAAAGCTATTCTATATTTATTCATATTGCCTCTAAAGCCCTATATGATCAAAACATGATTTCTGATGCAAAAATAAATGAGATCTGCCAAAATATGTCAAGAACACTAATCAGTACACCAACAATGATTTTCACGGACTAGATCAGCATATTTCTCGTATATATCTCTGCCTAATCCCAGGCAGAGTTTTCAGCTGTCAAAACTGTTTCACAATTTAGGTATCTAGAAGAACCAGGAAAAATTGCCCTCTTACACAATAATCATGGGCTTACTTTCATTGATGTTTGGGTTTATGTCAACAATAGTGCTGATCAGATAGGTTAACGGCAGCAATTTGTTGATTGGTTTTTCCTGGTGTAATATAATTTATCTCAATTGTGGGATCAGTACAAATGAGGAAGATAATAGTAAAAACCCATGACATTGTTGCTTATGAGGGAAATTCATTCTATTCATTTCAGTGGCTATAATGCTTTCCTTCTCCACCTTCAATCATCCTACCCCTACTAACACACTTTGTTACGTATTTGGTTGATTTACCCTAACTGTGCCATGTTTGATTTTCTCATATTTCTCCCCATGACATTTGTACCCCACCTCTCACACATGTACATTCTATCCATAACCCACAGTAATTTCAAATTATTCACACATGTCTGTATCTACAGCATCCTTTAATTCACCAGATACTCATTCCCTGATCCCCTATAATGTAATGTCTAATCTTCCATAGGCTATTGAACTTGGCCCCTCCAAGTTCATCTTCATCTTTAAATATAGCTCCTCGTCCAACCTCTTCATCTTTAAATATAGCTCGTCCTCCATCTTTGCCACCCCCAGTACTACTTGCAGAAGCCAATACCTGTCTAGGCTCCCAGAAATAATATGAAATCACTCTGTGTGTCAGACAAGGTGCTTTGCTGCAAGCAACAGAAGCTGGCACTGGCCATTTTAAATAAGAAAGAGAATTTTTAGCAGAATGAGGGACCTCATGGTCAATGGGAAGCTGAGGTCCTGGCCAGAAAACCATCAAAAACAAAGGGATCTTGGCACAGAGTTTACTTACTGACAAGTTCTTGTGACTGGAGCAGTCTGATATTCTCACACTCCAGACGCTTTGCTTAGTTCAACCTTCAAGCTTCTGTGTGTAGGAGTCAAAGTCTTACTTCTTCAAGTAAGAGTCAAAGTCCTAGAGAGAGCATGTAATTGGACAAGCCAAATACATTTCCATGCTTCCCCCGACCTATAGTCTTGACTGTTTCCACAGAATCTCTCCACTCGTGGTTTCCAGGAAGCTATGCAACTGTTATTCAGAGAAGGAGAACACCTTTGTATGCATCTCTTCTGCTTCTTTTGCTAGAAGTGCTAATCGTAGGCATAGCTTCATCTCTCTTGCCTGTCTCCACGTTTTCTCTTCAAAGTCAGACTCAATACTTCTAGAATACCTCTCCCAGTCTACATCATTCATTAACTCTTACTTTTCTTCTTCGTTTTTTTTAATCTCCACTTCCTTCTGGATATTTCCACGTGGATGAATTACTGTCACCCCAGATTCAATAAGTTTAAACTTAAGTTTATAATCTTCCCTCTCCTCCCTCCTAAAAATGTTAATACCACGTTATCCCAGGCGCGTATGTACAATCAGCCTTCTACCAGGCTGAAAACCTTAAGTTATCTTTAATTCTCGGTAAATTACTGCTATAGTTCCTATGCTCTCTTCCAACTTGTCCATCTGAGATATCAGTTTATTTAATTTACTATCCATTAGTGACCCCATGTGCAGAATGCCTGGGCTCTGCAACAGGTCCACTGATGGGCTTCATTTAAAATGTCAACAACAGTAAATCCAATGAGGTTCAGAAACTATTTGAGAAATGGGCACTGTTAATAGAAAGAGAGAAAAAGAGAGGAAGGAAGGAAGGAAGGAAGGAAGGAAGGAAGGAAGGAAGGAAGGAAGGAAGGAAGGAAGGAAGGAAAAAAGAAAGAAAGAAAAAAAAGAGAAACAGAGAAAGGATAAACAGAGAAAGAAGGAAAAAAGAAATGAGGGAAGGGGAAGAAAAGAAAAGAGAAAAGAAAAAGTAGGATGGTGTAAATAAATGAGCATTCAATAAAAATTTGAGAGACCTAGGTTCTACTTCCATACTTTTCACTAACTACCACTAGTAAACCATTAAACATCCCCTGGCTTTCAGTGTCTTCATCCATGAGATGAGTCATTAGTCTGTGTGGCAAAAGGTCTTTTCTAGTCCTAACACTTTAAGACTTTTCTTCAGAAGTGCCTGTTTACCAGAGTGTGACATTCAAGCTAAATTATCAGACACCCCTAGAGTCAAGTAGAGTTCTCAAAAGGCCCAAGTGGTGCTCAAGATTGCTGGAGGGGAGCGAAAGAGCATGTGCTTTTCCATTCTTCCCTTTCTAAGAAATCAGCATCTGAAATACTGAGCCAGGGCTGGGATGCAGTATCTGAAAGCCTGGGTCAATTACAGGATAGGGCATCTCTTGCCCATGGGCTACAATATGTGGCACAGAGGGGTAATCCAAGATATCATCTTAGGAAGAATTTGAATCAGAAACCAACTAGACCATCCAAATGAATCAACAATCTAAAGGGGTTAGGCAGAAAGGAGAAAAATATATATGAGGTGGACAGAGATTCTAGGATATTTCTTTTAATAGAATTTTGTCACAGGATCTTCACAGCCTCAGGCTAAAATCTTTAACCTGGCTCTGTGTGTGTGTGTGTGTGTGTGTGTGTGTGTGTGTGTGTGTGTATGTGTGAGTTTGGGTAGAGTATTAAACATAAAGGCTAAAAAGTGATGGGCTAAAATGTTAGAAAATGAAGGTGAAATATATAAATTATTCTTTTAATGCTTTCAACACACTTGATAGCGAAGGGAAAAAAATATAAGTATTAGCAAAAGGAAAGTATAGATTGGAAATAAATATGTATTGAAAGCCTATTGTATCTATGACACTATCCTAGAGAGCCAGCAATATACAACACAAATATGGACCTAAAACTATGCTGTGATTTTAATGTAAAACTTAAATTATCATAATTCTAAACCAAAATTATGCTAACATCTTTGATAAAAATATATGTAATAAAGAAGAGAGTGTGTACATCAGCCAGGTTAAGGAAAATGGTGATTTGCCAAACCTCCTTGTAACACTGAGTTATAGGTCTGCCTGAAATTGACTGACCTCCTTACTATCTCACATCTGTGACCCAAGGATAAGTTGTCCTTCATGGCTCGTAAAGTTGTTACTGGGGCATGACAACCACAATGAAATTGAACACAGTCAAGGGACTCGTAGGACAAAAATATGGCCTAAGCTATAGTTTATGACTAAAACTTTTCACAGAGCTGTGTAGTTTGCAAATGTGTGATAACAGAAAGTGAGACTGATGCATGTTAGAGGTCAATGACAGCAAAAATTTTTCTTTTAGTGTTCCACCTGTCACCATAGCAAAGAAAATTTCCAAGGACGACTGTTGTTCACACAGCTCTGAAGCTGAAAACTTTCCACAATATTTGGGGATGTGAGAACTGATTTGACTACTTTTTCTTCATTTATTTATCATTCATTCATACAACATAGCTATTGCATAACATTTATGCACTAGGTACAAAGAGATAGGAATAAAATGATGAAGAGGAAAGACATGGGCCATGCCCTGACAGAGTTGACCATCTAGTAGGGGACACAAGCAATAACCAAATAATTATGATGCAGTGCATTGAGTGTCATTATTATGGAAAGTACAGAGTTCTGTAGAAACACAAGAATTGCACCCAGTCAAAGAGTTAGAAATGGATTAGAAGAGCGTAAAATTTCAGCTGAGACAATAGATAGGAGTTAGCTGGGCGAAGAGGGAGAAGAAGACTCTTCCAGGCAGATGTATCAGTAAAAGTAGGCTACGTTATGCTGAGATAACAAAAAAGGTCTCCAAGTCTCAGTGGTTTATACCTACAAAGGCTTATTTTGCTTTCATTCTGTGTGTCCTTCATGGGTTGGCTGAAGCTCTGCTCCATGTCTTCTTTTCTCCAGGACACAAGAAGTTAAATCATCCTCCATCTAGGAAACTGCCTGTGTTATGACACAAGACAGATAAAATGTTGAAGCACACAATGAATGGCTCTTAGAGCTATTACCCAAAAGTGACACATGCCACTTCTGCTTACATTTCACTGGGCAAAGCAAATCACGTGGCCAAGTCCACAGGGCAAGTATGTATAATCTCCCAATGGGCAGGGAGGGACACCGTATTGACAAATGGACTTAATAGCAGAAGAATGAAACCATTTATCAATGATATAAACAAAGGAGTAGACCCAACACAGAACTTGGGATAGTATAAGACTTGAAATGATTTCAATACAGCTTGAGTTTCGATGATGAGGCAGAAAGTGATCAGGCATGAAGCTGGGTCAGCGAGCATGAACCAGAGTAGGCAGTCTCTACAGGCTACATTATCATAAACGTTTGGGTAGCCCTTGATGGTTGACTGATGTGTGGAAACTGGATTGGAGAGACAGCAGATGGAAGTAAAGGGGGCCAGTTAGAAAGTGTGGACCTTAATCCAGGTGAAAACTCACGAGACCTGAATAAAGGCAGTAGGAATTGAAAAAGCCAATGGGATTTAAGAGGTGTTTGGAAAATTGAACCAGCAGTGATTGGAGAATGCCTGGATACGAGGGATTAACAGGGAAGAAAGTAAGGATGCTGCCCAAGTTTTGTTCAGTTCGGTAAAGGGTGGTATCAATCCCAACACAGAAAACACAGAGAGGGATCAGGTTTAGGAATAAGATGGTAAAATCCATTTGGGGCATTTTGAGTCTGGCTCTCCTGCAAGGTATTCTAGTAGAGGCATCCAGTAGGTAGGTGTACATTTAAAGTCCAAAGTTATGGAAGAAAGGAAATCTGATGTAGATATAAATACGGGAGTCGCAGAATATAGATTGTAAGCTAAGCTAAGGAGTGACTGACGTCACCCAGGGCCATGGTATCAAAGGAGAAAGGATAAAAAGATCATGCAGCACAACACTAATATTTTTCCTGTGGAGATATTTTCTATGGCTTTTATTAAAAGCATATCTTCCCATACTTTTATTACTCTGTTGGTAGAGGAAGGGCATTCATTCTTAAAGAAGAGTCATAGGTTTTACTTCCTCAGGATATCCCACAGCACTCAACATGAAGTGGTCAGAAGAACAATTAAGCAGTGAGTCAGACAGTTCGGGTTTCAGTTCCCAGCTTTGCTCATGGCAACCATGTGTCCTTGGAAAATCCCTTAATCAGCCATGTCTTAGAGGTCTCATTTGTGAAACAGGACCATGAACACCTCTGCTCCATACTAAAGGAGGTCCTCAGGACTGCAAAGCTGAATAATATAGGTGAAAGCTCTTTGGAAACTGAAAAGTGTCTTTTAAATACAAGTTGGTATTATAGTGTTCACTCTAGGAGGGGAAATTCCTAAATCTATTTTGAGGTCTCATAAAATATGGAGAAAATAGAAAGTCCTTTGCCAAACCTCATGAAAGCAAAATTGACAACATTTCTGACATGACTCATTCTTCCTTTGAAAACCAACTATCAGATAAGGGTCAGCTCCTTTAAAATAGAAACTTAAGAAAAATAAAACTTTTACTGAGTTTTTTCAGAGTGAGACTATTCTTTTTCATGTGGCTCATTTTGGAGGTGTCATAACTTACATATGAGTTAGCCCTTGGCCCTAATTCTAACCCTAATCTTTGTTTTTTTCTCTTCAGGAAGATACATTTGAATGGTGACAAAATAGTTAAATTTTCTAATTATGTCACCAAATTTTCAGTGACCTTTCTTGTAGAGCCCTCGGTATTAACCAAAAGCTTTGAACTTCCTTATAGTTATAAAAAAAACTAATTCCAGAAGACTTGTCCAGAGACAAGAAACCAGGAGTTAGAGTGTTTACACTGCCAATGGCCCAGTGAATGTGTTTCCTATAACTTACATTTTCAGACAGTAATTATGATCTCCTTTTCAACAATTTTTATTTATTTAGATTACAGCCAAACTTCACTGTCATTATTTATATGTTTTGTCCTTTTAAACTCCAATTTAAAAACACTGTAGTACCCACTATCCAAGCAGTTTATAAAAAATTTTGGACTCCTGCTGGTGTGTTAAGTTTTATTTTAAGCATTCTGTCAAGAGTAGGACTTATGCGTTCAGCTTACTAGAATCTCTTCATTTTATTTTCACAACCAAAAAGTGCACCAAACATGAAAACATTATGAAAGTCATCAAATACTGAAGAAAGTACTGACTATGATTTAGAGAGAAAAAGAAATAAAACTTTCCCTACACATTTAGTTAAATTTAAGTTTTGTAGAATAAAATGTTAAATATATATTCAGGGACACATAAATAGTAGAATTTTTTTTGTACTTGCAATTAATTTCTAAGCTTTATTACTCTAGGGATAATAAATATTAGGTACATGGGCTATCACTCACCACCCCCACGCCAAACATCACTAATCTATCATTAGATACTTTCTAAATGAATCCTCAGAATCTTTCTCAACAGAATGCCCCAGGCAGCCACTTCCAATCGCTTAGAATCGGCAAAGAGGATGAAATCTATTTGCCACCTTGAGGCCAACAGTCTAGAGAGGTGATAAATAACAATAATCAAATGTATTTCATCCTACTTTATCTATAGTAGATATATCTTGTATGTGAATTTTATCTTCGAGTGTAAAAAAATCTTCCTTGTAACTTAATTTATGCTATAAACACTAAACCTATAGGCAACTGCCTATTTTTGTTTATAGGTATTAACACTACTTATGGAATAATAAATTATTACTGTCCTACCAGTACACTCTCTGTCACCCTTCACTACCATCCAAAAACAGTGAAGTGTTTGCTAATTGTTAATCACTAAATGCTCATTTAGCAATTATCACTACATTCATTTCAAATAAACTGTTCATTTAGGAAGGGAAGAGTATATTGACTTTAAGTCTTATGCAAACTTTGTTTTATCACTTCCATGACTACAGCCTATTTTTTTATATCTCAGCTAATCTTTTCACTACTATTTGTAAAGCAATAACAAAATGGACATTTATTATGCACTAATGTGGAAAGTTATCATTATTCTTCTAGACTAAATCCTTTTGCCTCTTATTAAAAGGCATTTTCCTCTTTTTTACATCCTTTTGGACTCTTCCAAATGAAACTCCGCTAATTGCATTGTCAAGTCACACCATGTAGCTTTTGAGATCGTGCAGATGTGTGTTGACAAAATAGTTATTTCAAACTTTGTATGTGGCTTTGAAAAAAGTGTTTTAATGACTAGGAAAGATTTGTTAAAGAGAACGAGTTGATGGTAAGCAGCTGTTTCTGTTTTAAACATTCCATCTGTTGGACCACATTTTATCTCTCTCCCTTTTCAAGTCAAACTTCAACAGATTCATCTTAGTCATTGTTCATTTAATAGTAAATGTCTGGTGGGGTACAGTTTTGATATTTGTAATAAGCAGGTTGGTGAGAATTATATTGCTCCTCCCGGCTGAGTGCCTTTGGCAATTTTATTGTAGTGCACAGTTCTTAGTTGACAGCATGAAATAGACTTCCAACCGCTATGGAAAAATGCAATAATATCTCATTGTCTATAGCACTATAATGTGAGATCTTAAAAATGCAGTTCCTGTAAAAACACATCTGAAAATATTGGCTTCAGAAGTGTGTTTTGTACCAATACATAATATGTCTCTTTGTAGAGAGTCCACATTTAAAACTCATTTTGAATCAATTTAACAAGTCCTGGCTAAGAAAATCTTTTATGGCTACTTATAAAAGGATCCTTATGTAAAAAAAAAAACTAATAATAATAATAATTAAGATAAATTGTTACTTGATTTTTTTGTCGTACATATGTTTGTGATAATATAGTAATTAAAATATATTTAGTCTATTTACATAAATCACTACTTAAACATCTTGAATAAACAGGCTGATACATTAATTACTTCACTCACTATTAAGTGATTTCTATCAGCAATATTTCCTAAAAATATACATGCTTGTTCTCACAAATACCCAACACTTCAACCACCTAACATATCCCTCTTCTCTCACCAGATTTAGAGATACAAAGGCAGTAAGACACAGTCTCTGCTTTCAAGGAGTTTATAGTTTGGTGGAGCTTAAAGTCAAATAATCAATCTGTCAAAATACTTATTTTGAGCAAGATTCATTCATCTATTTAATTTGTTTGTTGACAAAATAAATTAAACAAATCAGCCTGCTATAAAGCATTGAGTAGAGAGAATTTTATAGATTCTACTATAGAAAATATTCTACCACCCCAGAAAGGTTCACAATTCATGAGCTGGATAATAGCACTTTCAATCTCTCTTGAATAACCACATATTTCAAATGAGAATTAAAATGACTTATGCTATAATTGTGTGGCATTGATCGGCACCAGAGAGCTTAAGAGGTCTCACTTCCAATATTCGAGCGTATTGGTCGGGGAAAATGTCTGTTCCCTCTCTCAGAACCAGAAATCAATGATTTGAGGTTTTCTAAATTAATTATATGACATGCTGTCAAGATTTTATTAGATAACAATAGAACTAGTAAAATGTCAGTACACAGCAATCATTTCAGCAAAGAACTATTTAAAATTTAGGTGAAAAGTTTTAATATGTTCACAGATATATATGAGTAGACCACAGTCAATAATTTGATTTCTTCTCAAATGATATTCTCATCAATAGATCATAGAAAACTAATCTAATGAATGAACTTAGAACTGTCTGGGATCCAATACTGGTAAATCAATGATCAGTAACTTGTTATTGACATGTCACATCATATCCTAGGAGGGCCTACAGAGACTCCATGTACAACTATGAATTAAACTGCACAATTGAATGGTACATGTGACTGGTACTCCTGGAGTTGTGCAGTGTACAACTTTGTACAATACTTGGCATCCCTGAGAGCCTGTAAATGGCTTGATATTAATGTTCTGATCAACAGTTTTGATGATAGAAAACGGGATAGAACAACCATGATACTATTTTCACTTTTATGTCAAGATTGGCCCTAAATAAAATATCCCTAAGTTTGCTAAGAGCAGATTTACTTTGTCCCATGTCTGTCCCATTCAAGGTGACTGCACTAAATGAGATAAAAGTTCTAAATTGTGGTTGTCAAGATCAGTAGAGAAGTGTGTTCAAAATTTTAGTAATTTTAGCAAAAGACTCAAGTATGTGCAAGATTTGCTTGAAAAATTAATTAGAGTAAATTCAAGGTTATCCCTACAACAGTATCACTCTCATCTTCATCTCAAAGTGTTTTCTTGAATAGGAAATGAGGAATGACATCATAGTTAGCACCCTTAGGACTCCATTGACCTGCAACCTCTCTTGTCTATCCCTCAGTCCTTAACAGAGGTGGACCCATGAGAATGCGTGGCTTGGTGCACATCATTTTCTGCATTAGGCAGACAAAGGAAGACCAGCTCTATTCTGAAGAATGCATTGGACCCTTAAATACAGAATAGTCAACGGAAGTTCAGACTTTTGTTTGAGAATGAGAAAGTGAAAAAAACTTTGAGAACCAGAGTAAAGGGCAACAGATTTGCATCGGCAGCTGTTTCTGGCCTGACTCAACGCTCCCTTTGGCCACCTTTCCATGATTATTTCAAAGTGAGACCCCAGACAACTGGGCCGCTCACCTCAGTTAAAGCCTAAAGGGAATGAATTCAACGTCAAAGTTCTAATTCTTGAGTGACTACATAAGCTTTATTATACTCATCCATTCAATAAATATTTATTAATTCCTAATGAATAAGACATAGTACTTATCCTCAAAGACCTCATAGTCAAATAGTGAGGACAGAGGTAAACAAAATATTGCAATATTTTATCTTAAGTCCTAAATACATATATGAGCAAAACAGACAAGCAACATGCTCAACTTTTGTTCAGGATTTAAGCATAGAAAGGGAAGACTTCATATATGAGAGAAGGTTAGAGCAGGCAAGGGAATGAGATCCAAAAGAATGTCAATACCCCTCTTGGCCTCTCTAATCTCTGGAGTATATGAAGAAGAAATCTCCATAGAAGGATCTGCAAGAGGCTGAGGCTGGGCCTTCCTCACAACAGAGTCAACTTTACCTACATCCTGGAGGTGGCAATGCCTTCTGGGAAGAAGTACAGATGTATAAGAGAGGAGAGTGCAACAGGGGTCCAAAGGGGATATAGAGATAACAGAATGTATCTCTGATTCCTCCCTGGACCACTGTGCTTTTAAACACAGATCAAAGTCGGAGGAAGTTGTTCTTATACATTGCCAAGGCCACTATTTCTTGCGATCTCCACAATAGCTACGTGCATTTCCTTCAGTTCTTCCAACATACTATATTTCCTGTGCTCAGGACTCTTGTATATACTGTTCCTTTTGTCAGAAACACTCTTTCTTCCCCAACACTCCATTCAATTCCCATGTGCACTTCACATCTCAGCTTCAACTTCACTCCCTCTGGGAGGTTCCCTCACTACATCTCCACCTGTGAAGATCAGAGTCTCCTTTATAAGTTTTCATACTTCTCTGTATTTTCCTTTCATAGCACTTAGGATATTTTTGATTATATATGGCTATTGTTTCCCATCTTGTTAACTATGAAGCAGCGGGCAAAATATTAAACTGTTTTGCTTACCATTGCATTTTGTTAATGTTGTATTTATTCTAGACTTTATTTAATAAATAAAAATATACAGTTGAATCAATTTGAAAAAGTTATCACTGACATGCTCCTTTGCTGTGTCTCCTTCAGTGATATCCTCCATTTCTGAATCTCAAAGTGGAATACTCAAACCAGATGTTTTAGTTCTTTTCCATTGCACTCTCTATTCTATAATCTCAAATACCCAAAGGAAATGATCTTTGCTTTTTCAAGAGTAGGACTTAAGGGAAAAATCCTTAGTGTCTACTTTTTCATCTTTGCTGTTGTTTTGATATATCTAACTTGGCAGTTATAAAAATTTTCTTCTGAGAAAGAAAAGACCTCTGAGCCACAGGCCCTTCTAATGTGGGATGTAGGAAATTTCTGTTATAAACAGAGGAAGTCAGATGTTTCCTTTTCCATAACTTCTAAGAAAATTATTACTGCTAACATCTATTCCCACCTAAGAATAAAAGTAATTTAATACAAATCCAAGAAAATTTCTCATCACAGAAATTGATTTGCTTCATCTAGAGAAACAAATGTTAAACAACATTCTCATCAACTCGATGGGGATATTTGCTGTTTGTACATAATATAGATAAGTATACTTAAGTTACTGATGAGTCTATACCATTTTCTGCTAATGCAAAGACATGATTTTATGTTTACCAAATATTTGAATCTTGTAGTGATAACTAGATAGTGAATCTTTGTAGAAGGAACGGAAGGTAATAAAGTCAAACATTTGCACGGGCTTTATAACTGTAGGTGTTGAGTCTTCCCATAAAATTTGTAGGCCAAATTTAGCACTTTTGAGAGTATAAGAGGATACTGAGTAACTGTATTTGTATAACTTTTGAAATGTAATAAGACAGTTTTAGCATATTATGAATATATATTTCTTTTCAAAATATATCTATTTTCACAAACTTTTTCTTTATGATTTAAAGGTAACATCTGTATAAATTAAAGCAGAATGATATTTTAATCTTTTTTATATTGATTATCTTGAAAATAACGTAAGTAGAACTCTCAGTTTCAGCTCTGACATATAAAGAGCTTGGAAGTTTTCACTTCCATCTTTACAAGAAGAAAACGTTGAACAAATTGAAAAACAACTACCTTTTTTTGGTCCCACCAGAGAACTGAGGTGGAATGGCAAAACTACAGTCCCCAAATATAGAGAGAGAGGAGAATCCAGAGAATCACAGCTAAGATCTGTTTACCAACAGCAGACGCCACTGGAGACATAAACAGGTAGGAATATTTAAATGGTAATTTTGATGAATTTCTGGATGCTGAGAATGGACTGGGTTGAGCTTGAGAAACTTCTGCAGGCCACAATCTTAGAAGGGTCCCCACACTTTGGTGAATTTTACTTCTAGGAATCCTGCCAGGTCATGGTGAAGATCCAAGAAAAATGTCCTTCTGGCTCTGGTAGGGGGAGAGAAAAAGAGATCATTGTGAAATATGCCTAGTGCCTTCTCCATAACAAAAGCCTACTCTCCAGGAAAAGGGCTTTACCAGGATCTTATCTTTTCTGGGGGAAGTGCATTCCTCCCACTCCAAAGTTCCTGCATAACCTAAGGGAGGAACAAAAGCTATGCCACTGGAGAAACACTGGTGAAAGTCACATCCCAAAGCCACAGGCCCACTAAAGACTAAGATTTAATCATAAGATTATAGAATACTTCCCTTCTGCCGTATCTTACCACCACACCAACAGGGTTCTTGTAGAGCAGTAGCAGATTACAGCTGAAATTGCTGCAAGATGCTGACTCTGAGAAGGAGTACTTAGGGAAGCCCAGTCAAGAGAGGAGATTAAAAACAAGAACACTAAAGAAACTTGAAGCCTTTGGCACCTACAGTTAAAGCAAACACTAATCACAGTCCAATGCCTATCATAACATAAATCCTCACACTAAAGGTCTATTTTCCTCAATTTCTATTACCCAATACAACTTGTCCAGGTTTCTGCAAAAATTATAAGGCATTCTAAAAGCTGAGAAAAAACAGTCTGAAGAAATAAATCAAGCAGACTCACATATGACACAGATGTTGGAATCATCAGACCAGGAATTTACAATAATTAAAATTAATATGTTAAGAGCTGTAATGGAAAAAGTGAATGACATACAAGAACAGATGGGTAATGTAGGTGGGGAGATGAAAACTCTAAGAGAGAATCAAAAGAAAATGGTAGAAATCAAAAACAGTGTAATGAAATGAAGAATGCTTTTGACTGATCCATTAGTAGAATAGGACTCAGCCAAGGTAAGAATCAGGAAACTTGAAGATAAGTCAACGGACTCTTTACAAACTGAATGTAAAGACAAAAAAGAATGAAAAAACAAACTAGAACATTCCACAACTCTGGAAAAATTACAAAAGGTATAACATATGTATAATTGGAATACTAGAAGGAGAAAAAAAGAGAGACCAGAGCAGAGGAAACATTTGAAGTAATAATGGTAGAACTTTCCAAAATTAATGACAGACACCAAAACCATTGACCCAGGAAGTTTAGAGAACATCAAGCTGGATATATACCAAAAAATCAACATCATAGAATGAGTTAGATGTTCCTTCTGCTTCTATTTTCTGAAAGAGATCATGGAGAATTGCCATCATTTATTCCTTAAGTGTTTGGTGGAATGGATAAACTGTGGTCCACTCACATAATTGAACATTATTCAGCAATAAAAATTAATGAGCTATCAGGCCAAAAACGACATGGATGAATCTTAAGTGCATATTGCTAAATGAAACAAGTCAGTCTGAAAAGGTTACATATTGCATCATTCCAATTATACAACATTCTATAAAAGGCAAAATTATAGAAACAACACAAAAACATCAGTAGCCTTCAGGGGGAGGGTTGAATAGATGAAGCAAGGGGGGATTTTAGGGCTGGTCTGTATGATATTTTAATAGTGAATAACATGACACTATGCATTTTCAACACTCAGAAATTTACAGCAAAAAGAGTGAAACAACACATGAAAATTATAATAAAATCATTTAGGAAAGTGAGAGAATCCCAGAATGAAATGCACAAAGTGACAAAATAATCTAACTATAGAATAAATGTTTGAAAATACCTCACTGAATGAGATCAGGGAAACATGCTGACCTAAGTAACTGTTGAAGTGAGTGGAGTCTGTAAGAACTGGCAAAAGAAACTACATAAGTATTATACTTTAACTGATAAAGTTGTTTCCTATGGAGATTAGGATTAATAATTCTGATTCTGTTATATATGTATACTGGAACTGAGCAATAAAGCAAATGGATGGCAGATGGAAGGAGCCAGGTTTCTCACTGTTGGAGAGGGAGGTTACAGGTGAGGAAAGGGAAGAGGCTAGTATGATCCACATGGTAATGGATCAGAGCCAGAGACATCAGTATAAACTCACGTTTAGCTTACTAAAGATACAGATGGCTACATATGGAAATATTAATAGATATGAGTGTATACAGTGGTTAGTATGCACATATATATTTCCTCGTTGTGTCAGCTGAGGGGCCTAAAAACTGGTAATACCCCAGTACTAATGAACAAACCTAGCACCAGATCTTGGTTCTTAATATCATTCTTGAATAAAAGGAATCGAGTCTCCTTGAAGATGACTGAATCCAGGACTGAGGCAAGAAATATACATGACAACATTAGCTTGTAGTATCTTGTACTGCCAGAAAGTAAGAAAGTACTCAAAAAACAAAACAATGGATGTATGGCAACAGGACAAATGAGTCATCTAAAAAAGTTCCCGATGGCCAAAGCTGGAAAAATTCGTGCTATAAGATAAAGTAGTATAGGATTATAGCCCAAAGTATAAAATAAATGTCCGTGAGTCAACATTGGTATACATAATTTACCTAATAAATTAAGAGACAAATCTCTCATATAGAAGAATTTCAAATAATTGCTGTAGATACTCCAGCCTCAAGGAAGTACAGCATAATTCCCCACTACTTAAGTGTGGGCTGCACATAGAGAATTCTTCCACACTGTACAGTGAGGAAAGGGGGTTAAAAGTGTACCTTTTAAGTGGGTAAACCTGACAAACACTACCTCGACCAGGTGATCAAGGTTATTATCAACAGTGATGTCATGTTGATAGTATGTACCCTTGATATAATGTGACAATAATGGCACTTTGCTTCTGTGGTCTTCCTTCCAAAAACACATAACCTCAATATAACCATGAGAAACACACCAGACAAATCCCAATTGAGAGACATTCTACAAAATACCCGGTACTTTTCAAAACTTTCAAGGTCACTAAAATAAGGAAAGTTTGAGAAATTGTCACAGCCAAGAGGAACCTAATGAGATATTACTGAACGTAATGTAGTATCCTGGAACAGAAACAAAAAGACAGTTAAAAGCCAAGAAACTCCTAATAATGTACAAACTTTAGTTAGTAAGAATGTATCAATATTAATTAATTGTATCAAATGTGCCATATTGATATAGAATGTTAATAATGGGAAATTTGATGTGGGGTATATCAGAACTCTGTACTATCTTTGCTATTTTTCTATAAATCTAAAACTGTTCTAAAATAAAAATTTTATTTACAAGAATAGCGTAACCAATATGCAATATCACTGGTATACAGTCACAAGCTTTAGTCAATTTTGTGTCTATCTCTGTTTCTATTATCATGTTACTGGATAGCTTGTGAAGAATTTGTCTTTTTAATATGCTATTTATTACATTTAATTCTTTATAAAATTGTCTACAATCTTTTTCAAAGCAGCAGTTTATAGTCTGGGAACACTAGTTGCCCTTCATGCTTTCCTTAATAGGAAGATATCAGTTATACTGCATCTGAAAAGAGAGATGGATTATCACTGATCGTCTTTCAGATTATCCATGTTAAAATGAAAGGTTTTTTTATTGCAATAGGACACGTAGTACTATAGGGCAGCATAACAGAAGCTGTAAGCACAAAGTAAGGGCTGTCAAACCTATTCCTGATTATTATAATGCAACTATTAATAATAATACTACATGTTAAAAAATTAGAACACCATACTAATGCTAATCCAGTTGTAACAAAGAGATTACAGGTATAAACAAGAATAGTCACAGGTCAAGTGGGGCACTCCTGGGTAAACCAGCACTTGTGATCTCTCTACTTTTTAATTATCATAATTAGTGCTGGAAATGGACTCTCATTGGCAAATTCTATAGTATTCAAGATATGTGAACTGTTTAAAATATTATAGGGACATTTTCCACTCTTGCCTGAACAAACCCTAGATTCTCTAAGGTGGTGCTTGAAACTTGATCTCTAAATGGCTCTGTGTCCAACACAGCATCGGATTCTGGTCGTCTAATGCTGACTACAAGGGGCAGAAAAGTCTGCCTGTAGAATAAATTTACAAACGTCTCCAGTGAAACTTCCAGGCAAGGCGAGGTAGTATCTCATAGGAGTGAAGAGAACTGGAACGTCATCAAGCTTTTATACCAGTTTATATAAACTGTTTTGTGTTTGTTAGCTAAGAAACATTTGTTTAATAAATATATGTTTGTGTCACAGAATCTGGATGAGATTTGATTTCATTATAACCTGTGGTAAGGTTGTAGAAAAATGGCTGACCTCCACCTACCTCATAAGAGAACCTACAAGGTATGCATGACCAAAATGATTTAAGTAGTTTACAACAATAATTTTTAATGACATTTCCCTTCTGAATAATTAACATATCAATATATCTGAATATGGGATTTATTCATTCAGCTGAGCCTTAGAGATTATGCTGTCAAAATGCCTTATACAGAGTTTTAAGAATAGAATTATGAATATCATTGGAATAAAATCTCATCCACTCATAATGTAGTGCTTCAAATCTTATGTATAATTAATCCTAGTAAAATACTTACAATCTACTTACAATGTATGTGCACAACTTATTTTTTGCATTAACTACAGTAGGATATACTTGGATATTCTTGAATCCTTACCTAGAATTGTTATGGAGCAGTTTTCACATTTTCCAAATATGGACTGGTGTGTGACTAGTACAAAAGGTTATAGAATTTTCAAGTGCTTAAAATTTTAATTCTTCCTGCTTCAAAACTCTTTTATTCCATTCTCAACAATATCCCTTGGAAATTGGCATAGTACATTTTCAGATGTTGGTGCTGCAGGACCTGCTTAAAATGGATGTCTAATATCTTCAATTGTCAGCACAGAGGATTTTTAGGGCAGTGAAAATACTCTGTATGATACTGTAATAATGGATACATGTCATTATACATGTGTCTAAACCCACAGAATATACAATACCAAGAGTGAACCCCAATGAAACTATGGACTTTGGCGGATTATGTGTCAGCGCTGGTTGATCAGTTGTAACATATGTACCACTCTGGTGGTGGTGGGGAGGTGTTGATAATGGGGGAAGCTGTGCATGTGTGGGGGCAAAGGGTATAGGGGAAATCTCTGTGCCTTCCCCTCAATTTTGCTGTGAGCCTAAAACTGTTCTAAAAAAACGAAGTCTTAAAAAGTAACTTAGGGGCCAACCTAGTGGCCTAATGGTTAAGTTCGGCATGCTCCACTTCAGCGGCCCAGGTTCAGTTCCCAGGCACAGACCCACACCACTCACCAGTGGCCACACTCTCATGACGACCCACATACAAAATAGAGGAAGAATGGCAACAGATGTTAGCTCAGGGATTATCTTCCTCAGCAAAAACAATAATAATAATTAATTTAAAAAATTATCTGGGCCAGCCTGGCAGTGTAGTAGTTAAGTTTGCACGTTCCACCTCAGTGGCCCAGGGTTCACAGGTTCAGATCCCTGAACCTATGCACCACTTATCAAGCCATGCTGTGGCAGACATCTCACATAGAGTAGAGGAAGATGGGCATGGATGTTAGCCCAGGGCCAATCTTCCTCAGCAAAAAGAGGAGGACTGGCAACAGCTGTTAGCTCAGGGCTAATCTTCCTCACCAAAAAAAAAAAAAAAAAAAAAAAAAGAAAAAAGAAAAAAAATTGTCTATCATTCAAATTCTAAAATAATAAAATTTTCATTCAAGATCAATGATTAGCTAAACAAGTATAGGTTAAATAACATTGCTAAACATAAAGGCCTCTTTGTTTAAACCTTCAGTCAAAATTAAAAATATGAGGTAAAGGCATTTATTACTCTGAAAACAAAATTATTTATATTTTAAGAACTGACTTTGAGATGGTCTGTGGAAGACATTTTTTGGATCTAGCAATATATATAATCTCTGAAGATATGCTTTTGGTATAGTGATGTCCCCTTCACATCCAAAATGCCAGTTTTTATAAATGGATATGACTGCCAATTCTTAGGGGATTTGTCATAGGTCCATTTAAAATTCTTCCAATAGCATAAAACACATCAACTTTGGATTTTTTAAACCAACTGAAGAAAACCTATTTGGAACAAAATTTATGTCAGGAAAAATAAGTATTTTATGGGATTTATTTTTTTCCATTCAAAATTAAAGTAGTATTTTTGAATCTCACAGGAAAAATTACATTTTAATGACACAGACTACTCTTACTCGATTATATAATAGCATGTCAGTGATAAAATGTGTGCTGCATTTTAACCAGACAACAGAATGTTAACTTATTCTCTTTTTGAGAAGTGACTCCCGTGGAAGCTATTTTCTCATATATCCCTTATTTAGAGTTCCAAAGTTCACAAAAATATCTTTACCAGCACTATTTGATTTTAGCCTTGAGGTAATCCTTTGAAATAGATGTTATCATGGTCTCCACTTTGCATATGGAGCAACAGAGGCTCAGATGGTGACTAGTTCACGGAACCTGCAGAATGAAGGTGCCTGCTAGTGTATTGTCCTCTACACCACATTTACTGAGTTCCAATGGTGTACTCATGTTGTGCCAGCAGCTCTAGGGATCAGAGATAAACAAGACATGCTACCAGACCCTCCCATGATCCAGGCCTTTCCATCCCATAATTAAGGATACAGTAATCTCCCCTTGTCCTCAAGGGATACGTTCCAAGACCCCTAAGAGATGACTGAAACCATGGATAGTACCAAACCCTATATTTACCTACTATGTTTTTCCTTATGCATACATATTTAGGATAAAGTTTTATTTATAAATTAGGCACAGTAAGATTAACAACAATAACTAATAATACAATAGAATAATTATAACAATATACTGTAATAAAACTCATGTGAATGTGGTCTCTCTTTCTCTCTCAAAATATCTTATTGTGCTGTACTCACCCTTCGTCTTGTGATGATGTGAGATGATACGTGGCCTACGTGATGAGATGAAGGGAGGTGAATGAAGTGAGCATTGTGACAGCGTTATTTTCCAACCCGGGTTGACCAGGAGTAACTGAAATCATGGAAAGCAAAACCGCGGATAGGAGGGACTAAGATATTCTTTACACTGAGCTGGGGCAAGCAGAAAGGACATTGTGCAAGTAGAAATAACACCAGCTCCTTCAGTGATCATCAGGCCAGGCTGCCAGAGCAGGCTCGCTCCTTCACTACTGCCCAGTGCGCAGGCTTCTGCAGTGCTGGTGTAGCGGCCCCATCATTTCCATGTGGTCATCCTATTTTCAGGCCTTAGTCCTATGCCTGGAGCAGGTAGCCATGTGGATCCCATAGGACAGCCTTTGTCCACAGTATTCCGTGAGAGATTTAAGCCCTCTTCTGCCATGAACAGCATAACTAGTATCATTCAAGATGCCTAGGAAAGAAGAGAATTCATTATATACAAAGGATAATTTAGGGCCGTACAGCTGAATTCTCTCCCAGCTCCAAATGAGAAGAGCGACAAGTGTAGATTCTCTGTTCTTCAGGCGAGGGGGTGTCAAGACAACCTTGGGTTTATCTTTTTCTTTTCTTTTTCTTTGTACACGTTAGCACAGGCCAAAACAAAAAATGATTACACATTTTTAAAAAACTAGACTCGACTTTGAAATGGCAAGGTTCATATGAAGGAAATGAATAGGTCTAGAGAGTTTTACAAACCTATTTTATTTCCTTTTCAGCTATCATGTTTGACACATCCTATTTTATAAGTGTTCCAAAAGCGTTGCACGGAACTATATTTTGTTCCAAAAACATTGAAAACTCCCCTTGGGCAGGAACTAGCTCTGCTTCTTTATACCCTCTAATGGCATATGCAGAGCCACACTGCAGCATTTTACATAGCATGGGTTCTGAACAACTGTTGTTCACAGACTTGCCTGATTTGGTTTTATTCCAAAAATTGGTATCAATAATTAATTAGATATTTATAATGGCAACATTATTATAGCTAATAATTGTGCTTCAATTTCCCCATGAGGAGTGTTGCTAATGCTAGAAGAAATAGTTCTTTCGTAAATATGTAAGTTGTTTAAAAACAACTATGGCTTAAAAACAATAGCAATCTTTGACGCAGCAATTATATTTCTGGGAATTTATCCTTAGTAATTACTCATGAATGTTTTTAAGAAATCTTTAGAGCAATTAATAGTAAGGAGAATGTGATCCCACTTTTTTAAAAAAAGAAAACATGTTTTGATTTTTTTTGTATTATTTGAAGTTTTTACTGTAGGCACATGCATGAATAAAATAATAAAGATGTGTCTGCCAAAATATTACACAGGTTTGCTCTAAATGGTGAATGTTACACGAGGTTTTAATTTTTATCTAGAGTTTCTCTATACTGATCATTTTTTTCTCTGATAAATGTGTTACATTATTATTAAATAATAAATAGATGTTATATTGAAAATTTGAGGTTATATTGAAATTCTGAGATGGTTAAATTGTATTATCACAGTTACAGAATCTTAGAGATGAATGGGGTTGAGTTAGAGGTCACCTTTCCTAAATTCCTTCCCAGCATGACTCAGCATCCCTGACCCAAGGTGAGCCAGCATCTGTTGGAATTACTGCCAGTGAAAAACTCAGACGCTCTGTGCTCATGGATTATGATTTTGATTATGATTTACTATACGAGAGATTTTCACTCCGGTAGAAACCACTTCATCTGGAGAGGATCTCAAAAACTGATTATCCCAATAAAATTTGTAGAATTGAGGTTGAAATGCTTTCATATAGACCAAAAGATATTAAAATAATCAATAGCAATTTTAGTAACCCACTTTTGGCTTTTCCACCAAATTTAACCACAAATTTTCCCTCATTGGCATATAAAATTTGCTTGATATTTAAAAGAGTTGATATAACTACTTAAAAGTTGAATAAGAGAGGGTTCCAAAGTTCACTTTAATAGAAATGGCCAATTTACCACAACTCTGATTATAAAATCAACTGTTTGACAATGACTGCTATTTAAAGTGCAGAGGAAAATGTTGGTAGTCTCAAAGAAAATAACATGAAAGAAATAACCCATTAGTCTGGCTGCCTGGTAATACATCGAGGGAGAACATGATTTTAAACAAGAACTATTAAGAAAACTATTGGAAATAATTGTAACCAGGAAAAAAAAAAAACCTTACTTCAAAGAGAGTTGCAGAAATACACTTTAAGAAATAAATGGCTGTAGACGAGTTTGGCAAAGTTTTGGTGAAGTTGATTATTTTATTGGAGAAGGTGCTAATTAAACAGACACACATACCTATATAAAATACATATATGTTATATATAATGAAGTTGTATGTATTATATAGGAAGTTCTATATATTTACATATATTGAATTATGTAATGTATACATAATATATTGTTTTACATAGTGTGTGTGTAGAGAGACAGATACAGAGACAGAGAGAAAGAGAGACGGATAGAAAGACAGAGACAGAGACAGAGACAGAGAGAGAGAGAGAAGAGACAGAGAGCTGTGAGTCCAAAAAGAGTTTTACAACAAGTGGTTTGTGAAAGAAATAATATCGATTAGTCCATGGTGAACACAGTACCACTAATTTGTTTATACTGTTTAAAGAACAGCAAATATGGTAAGAGTATATATATATATATCTACACAGATGCATGAAGAAACATATTAATATAAGTGGAAGTATAAGAATAAACCAAACTTTGTTATAGACAAATTCTTTTTCCAAGATTTCTCTGGTTCAGTATGGCTAATTAGAATTTTAGGGATTTTTAAAACAGGAACTTTATACCTAAAAGAAATATATAAGGAAATTATTTATTTTTAAATTATAGAAAAACCAACGTATTCTGAAAAATAAAGTTTAGTGCCCAGATATGACATCATCATAATTTTTTACATTTTAACAAAGCCACTGTATAATTATTCCCCATTTTTCACTTTGAGTATTTATTTTTGTATAAGAAATATATTTTAATAATCAGCATATTCATTTTTAAGGGAAAAACTGGTCTTTTAATCATTTTTTTACTTCTGCTACACTTGTTTATGTGAAGCTGATTAATTTCTTTAAAGTTATACTCTGTGCAATTAGACTTCTTGGGATGACATTGACATTTTCAATGAAGAGACAGACTAAATGAATTGAACAGGAAAAGATAAAAATTAGGTTTTATTTCCATTGCCTGTGTACAGCACAAAATGAAGGGATAATTTTATAACACTATCAATATTGCAAACGGCATAATGGTTAATGTGTTTATGACAAGACAGTCCTGAAAGCCTTCACCAAAACTTCAGGCAAAATGGAGTTTACATAAAAACTGTCCAATTGTTGAAAACTATGATGTAGTGGGTTGAACTGTAGCCCCCAAAATATAGATCCACCTGCAACCTCAGAATGTGAACTTATTTGGAATAGGGTCTTTGCAGATATAATTAAGGTATGGATCTCAAGATGACACCATCCTGGAGCGGGGGGGAGCTAAATCCAATGACAAATGTCTTTATAAAAGAATTAAAAGGACAAGACGTGGAGACACAGAGGGGAAAGCCTTGAAGATGGAGGCAGAGAGTGAAATGATGCACCAACAAGGTAAGGAAAGCCAAGGATTGCTGGCAGCGAGAAGTGAGGAGAGAGCCATGGAACAGATTCTCCCTCAGAGGCTCTGCAAGGAACCAACCCTGCCAACACCTTGATTTCAGACTCTTGGCCTCCTGAACTGTGAGAGAAGAAATTTGTATTGTTCTAAGCTACCAAGTTCGTGACAGTTTGTTATGGCAGCCCTGAGAAACTAATACCTGTGGTGATTCTCAGTAGAATAGACAGTCTATAGATTTAAGATTCTATAGCACTTATGTTTAGGTTGCATGGAATACCAGTGAAGTTGAATAATCATTATCTAAGAAGAGGTCAACTGACATTTAGCTTGTTCTCTTTTTAAATATCTAAAACAAGAGGATGTTCTAAAGGAGATTTCCAGTTATCTTAAGGCTAATGCTCATTTGATTAAATTTAGTTGACTAAGATGAATGTTGGGAATCTGAGTGAGTCAGTTTTGCTCTCTGGACAGCTTAAGCCTTTGAATAATTGTTATACCTCCCTGTTTGTGTTATGATGAGCAAGCTTTGCCTCTCAATACGGTGAAATTCATGTCCTATGACCTAAAACAAAAGTTAGAGCATTCTGATAATTGTTTTATCACCAAAAACACATGCTCGGTGCCAAGCACTCACTCAAACCTTCCACAATAATCATAGATATTCATATAACACCTTAATATATTCACTATGAATTCCTGACTGTAGGAGGAGGAAACATGAGGAAAACCTGAAATTAGGGAAAGCACTGGAAAAGCTGAGCTACGGCCTTTCCTGAAAATAACAGAAAACCTTTCTTTCTTTACAGCAGTTAAGACATAAGTAGAAGATGAATTTCAATGCTTTGTATAACTGTTCAATTTACTAGGAAATTTAAATAATCCTTAAGAGAATACAGCTGTAAGAAGGTTAATGACTTAAAAAGGTTCATTCTACTCAGTTATGCAATAAAACCAAGGTTAAATTAAGCAAGTTCTAAAAGTAAAGTTTACACTGAAAGATGGAAAAAAGAAAATTTAGACTGAACTAAGAAACTTATTTGAATTATTGTTTAATAATTCAAGTTAACAATTGCCCCTTGTTCTTTTACTGAAGTATTGCATTGTTATAGAAAATGCAAAAGTGAATTTAAAACATGCTTCTTCTTGAATTACTTAATGTTTGTAATAATCACTACTCTTTCCCCTCTGAAAGAGAAGCTTTAGTGAAGACGTACAACGTATTATCCTGTACTGTTGAAAGAATGTCTCGTGGAAGAATTACCTACCCCTGAAAAGATTGAATTGTAGAGCAATTTTTACTCCATCCACCTTAGCCGTCCCAAATCGTGCTTCCAAACTGTCATGGAAACTTGACATCCCATACTCTATTATAATATTTATCTTATAGAGTCACATTTATTTTCTTATAAAACTCACTTTTAACAAGGAGAATTATTGTTAAATATTTTCCTACTTTTAAAAGACTCTGCATCATCTTTGTATGCTGGTTGAGTTCATTAAAACAAGATCGCTTGGTTAATAATAAGTATGTGAATTGTCACAAAGTTGATGAGTAAAATTTCCTTCTTATGACAAATGTGATTTATAACTGTAAGTAAACAAGTAAAGTTTTCTACAAAAAATGTATATTCTTAAAATTATATCTCGATATCCTTGAAAATATTGAAACAAATACTTCATATAATAGGAACATTCTTTGCCTCTTTTAAGGAATGCAATTAAAATGGAACAGCTTTTTGACATAAAATACAGAATAAATATAAATTAAACTTGTTATATGAACACAGGTATACAAATGCTTTCTAGCCTAAACAAAGGGTAATGCTTATCCAGTACTTTGCTTTACTTCTTCTCAAAGAACTGTCATCAATAACCCTCCCCTTACAGTCCCACGCCCATCATCCTTCTCTGCTTTATTTTTCTCCATAGCACATATCACCATCTGACATCCTATATATTTTATTTGTTCATCTTCTTAATTGTCCATCATTGTAGGAGTACCGTGACAACAAGGATTATTGTTTTATTATACTATTGAGGCCCCAGTTTCTAGAACAGAGCCTGATGTGTGATTGGTATTCAATAAAAATATTTAATGAATGAGTGAATCTGAGGGAGAGTTTTTTCATTTTGCTTGAATGTCGATAAACAGGAAAAAAGGGAGGGGGCTCTAATTATGGTAAGAAAAAAACAGAGCATGCATATTTTAATTTTGAATAAGTCCTTATCCTATTTGACTATTCCTCCAACTGTGCTCTTCTTTCATTGTCCTGCTATGGTCACCATAAGCTTTAACTAATTTGAAAAGGGCAATAATCAGCCCAGCACTGAGTATTATTCTCTCTCAGGGTTTCTCATTAAATTCCATTGTGATTTATAGCTTCCATAATTTTAATCAAGAAGAATTCAATTTGGGAGTTGATAATTTTGATATTTCAGGCGAATAGTCTAAATATATAAAAAGTTCCTTCTGGGCTCGCCCCATGGCTTAGCGGTTAAGTGGCACGCTCCGCTACTGGTGGGCTGGGTTTGGATCCTGGGCGTGCACTGACGCACCACTTGTCTGGCCAAGCTGAGGCCGCGTCCCACATACAGCAACTAGAAGGATGTACAGCTATGACATACAACTAGCTACTGGGGCTTTGGGGACAAAAACGGTAAAAAAAAAAAAAAAAGAAGAGGAATGGCAATAGATGTTAGCTCAGTGCCTGTCTTCCTCAGCAAAAAGAGGAAGATTGGCATGGATGTTAGCTCAGGGCTGATCTTCCTCACCAAAAAAAAAAAAAGTTCCTTCAAATAAACTAAGAAACAACACTAATACTTCAACCAAGGGCAAAAGACATAAACTGACTTTTCACAAAATAAGGGGTAGTGGTAATGATAATGACCCAGTAAATACATAAGATATTTAAAATCGCCTATAAAACTAATGGAATTTGAGATTTACTTTTCATGAAAAATGTCTAACATAAAATAAATCTCTAACAAAAAATAATAGCAAGCATGTGGGACATCCTTTGTACAAAGTTGTTAAGATTATAAATTGATGAAAACTTATGAAATGACCTGACAAGTGGTATTAGTAACCATAAAATAATTCATTTTCTAGGATACAAATTCCTGGGAAGGTATAAAAGAAAATATAAGGCATGTGAACAAACCCATTTATTTACAAAGTTGTTTATTCATTTTTAATTATCTGTTGCAAACAGCTTCAGTTGGTTTGCAGCCTGCCTCTTTACTCTCCTTATAGTGTCTTGATGAAAATAAGTTCTTAAATTAAAAATAGTCAAAGTTTAGCAATCAATTCCTTTGTTTATATTTACCCTAAACATATTACATATTTACTATTTTCTCTGCTCACTCTTCTATCTTGGCTCTTAGATCATCTCACTGGAAATACTGTTTTTCCAACATTTTTTCTACATGTTTAGAAATTCTTTTATTGAAGATACGTCGGTTGTAAAAGGTTTAAGATCACCATTTCCTCACCCACCTGCCAATTCTTGAAAGTCAATTTTGCTGAATATACAATCCTAAATTGACAGCTATTTTTTTCTTGGCACTTTCTAGCACTTTGAGGATAATAGTCTATTTTCTTCTACCTTCAATTGTTTCTGTTAAGAAGTTAGCAAAATTGGCAATCAATCTAATTGTCATTCCATTGTAGATGATCTTAATTTTTTTCTGGTTGCTTTTAAGATCTCTTTATTTTTGGTTTGGTCATTTTATCAAATACGTTTATAAGTGGATTTAAAAAAAAATTATTTATATTTCTTGGGAATTGTTGCACTAACAACAGGATGAACGACTGAATTAAATTCTGCAAAACCTTAACTGTTGTGCCTTTTTTGTGTGTGTGTGTGTAAAGAAGATTAGCCCTGAGCTAACATCTGTTGTCTATCCTCCTCTTGGAGCTGAGAAAGATTGGCCCTGGGCTAACATTGTGCCCATCTTCCTCTACTTTATATGTAGGACACCTGCCACAGCATGTCTTCATTAGCAATGTGTAGGTCCACACTCGGGATCCAAACCTGCAAACTGCAGGCCACTGAAGCAAAGCACATGGACTTAACCACTATGCCAGCGGCCAGCCCCTTGTTGTGCCTCTGAATATTGTCTTTACTAAATCTCTACTCTTTCTTGATAGTATCCTTCATAGTTAACCACATCTTAGCCTGTCCTTCATATATTCATCCAACTCTTTGTCTAAATTCTGGTTATTTCTTTAGACCTATTTTCCAGTTCATTAATATTCTCTTCACTTTTATCTAATCTGCTATTTAACTCTTCCATGAGATTTTGTTTTTTCATTATTATATTTTTCATTTCTGGAAGTTCTTTTTTGTTCCAGTTTCAAACTGGTCAAGTTTTATAGTCTGGTTCCTTTCTTATACTATGAATACATTTTATTTTAAAAAATATATTAAACATACTGATTTTATATTGTTTTGAATAATTTTTTACTTTTACAGTCCTCTTAGGTCTGACTTTTAAGTTACTGAGTTCTTCTTCCTATCATTTATGGTGGCATATTTCCTCGTGTATTTGATGACTTCCTTCTTACAGGCTCACTTTTCCCGGGACTTTATCTGTCAAAATTATTTGAAGCCTTTCTTTAAAGTGGATTCCTCCCCATGAGGATTTGTCTTTGCTTCTGCCAGTCTCCTGCAGCATTCTCAACACATGACCACTTTAAAATAAATGTTCTGCCTATTGATTTTTAACCCACTGAGTTTGTATGAATTTCCAATCCAAATCTGTGGAGGTGCAGGCTTGGGATCAGGAATGCACGGAAGAGACTTGCTCCATTCTGAGTCAACTCCTAAAGAAAGAAAGTACCTAGTGTGAAAATACCCCCCTCCAAGATTTCTAGTATGTTGTCATTTCCTATTCTATTTGGTTTTGTCTTCTATCTCTCTTACATGTCTTACCCAATACCCCAAGCTCCTGCCCGCCAGTTACTGGCAGATGACCTCAGAGCAATTGCCAGCTACCGTGCTTGCTTACCAGTGAAGCCCTTCTTTCTTATTGTTTCTAGTCTCAGCTTATTACTCTTTCTGGCCATCCAGCCTGGTTAAGTCTTAAAATTGTTTTTAAATTTTTATCCAGCCTTGTCAGATATTCTGTACTGGGAAGGGTTTCTCTGCACACCTGCCATGGTGTTGGAAAAGGAGGGCACCTTTTATTACTTCTTTACTTATAATCAGACCAAAATAGAATACTCTAAAAAGTAATAAGAAAGAGATTTGGTCAGACACTATTTCCCTTAGGTAATATTGTCAACTGTTTAAACAAAGTATTTTATAAATATAAGAGCAGCAGCCATAACTGTCCTTTTCATAAAATGAGATTTCAACAAGTTTGCCTCTGCAAAATTTGCCTTTTCTTTATGTCAAAACAGAGTTCTCTTTACTTTGAAACTTGAATCAGTTTCTTTTTTTAAACCACGGTAAAGGATATGCTTTTTGGCCCCGCCTGGCAAGACTATCATTTAAGGGTCTCCTTGGCTGCCTTTTGCAATTTTGAGATGTATGTCCTTCGTGCCTCACTTTTCCCAGAAGGAGAAGCATACGTGAAACACAATTATGGTAAACTCTAAAAAAAGTCTTGGCATCAGAAGGAAAGTGAAAACCAGAAGCAAAATTGATACCCATTCACTAGTTGTTTCTGGCACAGACTCATTAGCTCGTTAGTACAACACATCACCAGTTGATGAGCGTGCTGCATTAGAATAATGGAAATTACCAGGCCTTACTCTCACTGGGCTGCTTAGTGAAAGGAACATTATTTTTCTCATACCTTACTTTGAAGTTTTAAATTATAAAAGTATAACACAGGAGGCAGAAAATGTTTTATCTGTTACAATATTTAAAAGGAGAGGGGCCACTTTACTAATTAAAGTATACTTTTCACTTCTTTTACTATTATTTAAAAATTTACAAACATCTCTTTCCATACAGACAGCTGTCTTACCTATAGGTCAGTAGGTTACATTGCCTTGGAATGTTTCTCTTAAAATTTAAGGCCTCATAGATGTTCACGTATTTATATTCACATATAAAAATTCTTCTCATTTTGATTAAATGCTTTCCTCTAAAAGTGATATTCTATTAAGGCTGTGATTTTTTTTTTAACTCTATTTCAACTCAGCTATGCAGGAACCTTCTGAAATAGTAGATTGTCACCCTGTTGAGAAAGATGCTTGGGAGCTTCAACTACAGGGGCTCTGGAGCTGTTTATAAGCCCAGTGGCTAGAGATAGAAAGTGTTAAAGAATTTTCAACTTTCTGTAAAAGGCGTTCATTTAATCAATTATTACTTTTTAACATGCCTTTCCATGAAAGGAAGCATGAACAAGTCAATCTTCATGACATTCAAAGAATTGGGAGAAAGGTACCTGAGTGTATTTTCCTTAACATTTTCTTCTATAAGTAGCTTTATTGAATACACTTCCAGTTCTTTGCCTACCTGTTTCATTAATCTTCCTTGCTTCTTCCCTTCCTCCCTCCTTCCTTTCCTCCCTCCTTCTTTCCTTCCTTTCTTCTTTCTTTTATTCCTTCTCTCTCTGTCTCTATATTTCTCCATCTTTCTCTCTCTCTTTCTATAAATGCATAATTAAATGGAAACAGACTACTTTTATTTAGTTAACCATTCTCTAGGAAATAAAGCTACTGAAACTCATGTGCTCCACTGCTCACTTGGTAGCTTAACTAACGTCAAGCAAAGAAATTAAGAGAAGATATAAACAGTTTAAAATGCAAGTGTTGAAAACCCAAGCTTATTATGTAATGGTGTCAGGAATGTGTACCTGCCCAAGGACTTCTTTAATAAGACAACTTTACTACCTTGAAATATTTAGTGTTTCTGAGTATTATCTTTAACCATCAGAATGATCTACAGATGCTTGTTAAAATGCAGGTTCCTGGGACCTGCCAGATTCCAAAGAATCTGATTTAATAAGTCTGAACTGGGGGTCTTTATTTTGCATAATTAAGAAGTTCTTTGCAGAATGACCAGAGTGACTCATACCCCAGGGTGATGAGCCAGGTGGCCTGAGTTTGAATCTTGCTTTTGCCACTTGCTAGCTGTGTGATTTCAGGAAAGTTACTTAATCTTCCAATACCTCAATTTTCTCATATGTTAAGCAGATATAATAATAGCTTACCTCAATAATATAAGCTTACTTCAAAGATTACTGGAGGAAACAAATGACCTAATGCATATAGTGCTTAGAACTGTGTCTGGCACATATTTAACATCCTATGTTAACTATTATGATTTTATCTGGACAATTAAAATGTTAGGATCCCAGAAAAGAATTCACTCATCATTCTTTTAGTAACTTTTGTTGTTGTTGTTGATGTTGTTTTCAGCTCTTATTTTAAAATCAACTTTATTGAGATAAACTTACATACAATAAAATACACCCATTTTAAGTGTGCAGTTTGATGAGTTTTGATAAATGCGTATACTCTCATACCCATACCACAATCACAATATGGAACTTTTCCATCACCCAAAAAGTTCCTTGTGCCTCTTTGCTGGCCATTCCCCACCCTGGCTCCAGGCAACTATTGATCTGCCCTCTGTCATTACAGATTAGTTTTGCCTTTTCTAGAATTTCATGTAAATGGAATCATGTAGTATGTACAGTTTTGTGTCTGGTTTTTTTTCTCAGTATAATGTTTTTGAGGTTGACCTGTGTTGCTGTGTGTATTAGTAGCTCCTTCTCTTCTATTGCTGAGTAGTATTCCATTATATGAATGTACTATAATTTGCTCATCCACTCATCTGTTGCTGGACATTTGAGTTGTTTCCAGTTTGGGGTTATTATAAATAGCTCAAACAACTTCTTTGTTGGCAGCTGGCAATAGTTTTTCTATTTAAAAATCAATAAAGTAAAAAACTCAGAAAATAGAATGTCTTTATATGGCTAACTATTTTGGAAAGCCTAGAAATCTTGTAAAAGCAGAATGGGAGGTAGGGACTAAGCTAGAGAAGAAAATGCAATATTGAAAACTAAGTGTGTTTTTGAGCTAAGTCAGAATAAGAACTTAGCCCATAGCTATGGACTCTTTTTTACAGACATATCTTTGTATGGCTGAACTGTTCTTTTTAAATTTGTCAAGTTTTATTCATGTAAAAAATCTTTTACTGGATAGAGTAGACATAGTTACCTTTGAACAAGTTTCTCAAATTTTTGTTTTGCAGTATCTATTACCTCATTCATCGTTGGGAATTTTTATGTTATTGTCTCCACCCTATGTTTTCTTTTCAATTTCCTTAAGTCAATGAAATTGTAAGTTATTCCCATGAGGAAGCATTTTTAAAGCAGCATTAAATATACTGAGGTCTACAGGGCACCATTTTGGTCTCCTCTTGAAGCACAAACAATTTATGGAATACTAGTGCTATGTAATGATAGCAGAGCTAAGAGAGTCAATATAACTATTACTTCAGAACATAAACTAAGAATATGTAGATCTGTTGTATCTACATATTCTTACATTTAGCAGAATTTTCAATATGAGAATCAATAAAATCTCTCAGTATCACCAAAACACAAGGACATTAGGTTTACCCACAAAAGAATGGCATGGCATCTTTCGCAATCTAGATAAGCTGAGGATTTCCTAAATCGCCAAGTCCTGGTTCTTTTTCTGCTTAATAGTTTTTCTTTCAATCTCTCTTTCCTCTCACAATTTACAATAAGCAGCAAGGAGAAGCCAGGCCATGCCTTTAACACTTTGCTTAGAAATTTTCTTTACAATTTCTGCATACTGGCAGACTACAATTCAGCTAAGTTCTGCCACTATATAATAAGGATATCTTTTCCTCCGGTTTCTAATAACTGTTCTCAGTTTCATCTGTGCCCTCTTGTGCAGCACTTTTAACATTCATATTTCTACCAGCAGTCCCTTCATGACATGTTAAGTACTGTCTAAGATGGTATAGGTTTTTCTCTACCAAGCTTCAGATTCTTCACTAGCAAAGTTAACATCCATATTCTTTCTAACAGTGCATTCAAAGCACCCTAAGCTTTCTAAAAATCATGCTCCACAAAATTCTTCCAGTCTTCGCCATTTCCCTGTTCCAAAGCTACTTTCACATTTTTAGGTATTTGTTACAGCAGCACCCCACGTCCCAGTCCCAAAATCTGTATTAGTTTCCCATTGCTGCTGTAACAAATAACCACACATCCAGTTACCTAAAACAGTACAAATGTATTATCTTAGATTTCTGGAAGTCAGAAGTCTGAAAGGAGTCTCACTGGACTAAAATCAAAGTGTTAGCAGGGCTGCTTCTTTTCTGGAGGCTCTAAAGGAGAATTGGATTTCTAGTCTTATCCAACTTTTAGAGGCTGCACACATTCCTTGGTAATAACCCCTTTCCATCTTCAAAGCCAGCAATTACTGGTCAAGTCTTTCTCACATTGCATCTCTCTGACTCTGACCTTGACTATCTTGCCTCCATCTTTCATTTATAAGGACCCTTGTGATTACAATGGGCCAGCATGGATAATCTGGGACACTCATTCCATCTCAAGGTCAGTTGATTAGCAATCCTAATTCTATGTGCAACTTTAATTCTCCCTTGCCGTGGGGAAATTTCATATAACATATTCACAGGTTTCTGGGATTGAGACAAGGACATCTTTGGGCTGGGGGTGGAGGGCATTATTCTGCCTACCACTCTATTTACCACTAACAAACATCATCTGTTTTGACAAAATATAGTGAACAACATTTCCGTCACCATTAAAATCTCTTAAAGTCCAAGCTGTTTCATGAATGTCTATACGAGGACCAGAAATTTAGGGACTCCAACCTCATATGGTCGCTTTTCCTAATTAAAACTTCACATTCCACAAGACACATTTTGGAGTGCTAACACAGTCCCAATAATTATGAGTTACCAGTGTAAAATTTTCTAACTAGATGTGCTTAAAACAAATTGAAAGCAAACAATCTTAAGAAGAAGAAGAGGAAAAAAGAGTAATAAAGAGGAAAAAAGATAATGAAGTTTATCTTAACTTTCTTGTGTTTGACAAGTTATCCTGATTTGATAAATAGTTCAATCAGTGGTTTGTTTGTTAAAAAATAAAGTGAAGTTGTGCCCCCAACATATTTAAAAAAAAAAGGATACAATAGTGTGCAATGTTCCTCTCATTTCTTCCCTCCTGCTGCATTGCCCCCTCTCCCTTTCTCTCAATTCCCTTTTGTTTATGAACTTGTGGTTTTGGTTTTTGAACTGGACCAAGAAGCCAGTGGAAATGAAATTGTTAGTTCCATTACTTTATTTGAACTGATAAGGCAATAATATCCCAGAAAAAAGAAAGATGCTGGTTCTAAAAATTCCTAGGTTTAAACAGATTCATACAACCCATTTCCAGGTCTAGTATACTTAATGAGTTGATTGTAGATAAATGTTTCCCAAACTTTACTATACATAGGAATCAACGAGGATTTTGTTAAATGAATATCCTGATGCAGTAGGTTTCGAGTGAGGTCTGAGGTTCTGTATTTCGGACAAGATCACAGGTCACGCTGATGCTGCTGATACACAGAGCACACTCTGAGTAGCAAAGAGTCAGAACACATCTCTGGTTGCCATTGTCATTTGCAAGTATAAAAAGAATACATATTTGAATGCTTTTTGTCTATGGCCATACCACTCTGAACACACCCGATCTCCTTTGAATGCTTTTGTACTGTTGTCAATTGTGGGTACAGGAAAAACAAAGCATCTTGAGAAGAAAAACTTGAGCTTTCCTGTCAGAGCCTTTCTGCTGGAGCTTTTCTAAGAAGACAACCGAGGATTGCTTTAAACTGAATACTTATCCTTGTTAACATTTTTAAGTTGTCATGACAACTTTATTATTCTCAGTAAAGTGGAGGCAAGTAGATTTTAACCTACACGTCATCTATAAGACAGAAGAACGGACCTGGAAGACGATGAAATAGTCAGGTATTCATTTATCCATGCAATAGTCACTTTACAGAGTCGCCATTATGAACCATGTTCATTGCTAGGCACTTAGGCTAGAAAGATTACTTCCCTAACAAAAAGGAACTCTTAGTATTTTTCAGCAGGTATCAAACATTCAGATTAGAGAATGTCTCTCACAATCACTGTTTGGTGGTTCCAGCACCCTAGATTGGTTGATTTCCCCATATACCCCAATGCCTGATATTAACAAAGGATGGGAGAAGGCAAATACAAGACACTTTCTAGCTGAGAGTTTATCCCTGGTAAAACCGAATAGCCCCTGGTACAAATTATTGAGGTTAACTGCAGTTCTTATCAAGGAGTTTGGTGTGCTATAGGATTTAAGGATGGTAAAGGCAGAAATGAATGCGTTAAGCAAGTCATGTTCCAGGATGAAAGGAATACTGACAAGAGCAATGCCAGTAGAGGAAAACAATAACAAAACAGTTTTATCCAAGCCTACAATGCATGACAACTAGAGGACAGGCAAATGAGGCCATTTGGACCCAACTTATCTTTTCACATTAGCTTTGTATACTTTTTTTTAAATTTACTTTGCGTTTCTACCAAATGACATCCCTCTCTGTCTCTTGAATATCAGTGTCATGCCATCCCACCTCCATGCCTTTGCTCACAAGTTTTTTTCTGCCTGAAAAAAACAAAACAAAAACAAAAACTTCCTCAATTTCAATCTTTTCCCAAAGATCAGCAACATTTTAAGGCCTAACTCTAACACTGCTTTATTATGAAGTATTTCTCCTATCAGAAGATAGCTCTTCTTCCTCTGTGCTTTCTTATCATTAAATTTGTTTTTTAAAAAATAGTAAGAGATCCTCTTTCAATTATGCATTACTGAGTATTTTTTTCTAATTTTCCTTCTAGGTCTTAAATTCTCAGTACTCTGAGGACAAAAGCCCTACTGACCTAGGAGATTATCATAATTTGGTAGTAGAGAAAAACAAGGTTTCAGAGATGGCAGAACCAAAAAATGCAAACTTAAAGCTCTGAACTTTTGCCTGATACTAAGGTAAAGTTTAGTTAAATGCCTTTTTCCCCCTTATTTAAATGTCTTTTTTTCTGCTTATTCTAATTGATGTTTGCCATGAGGAGAACATAGTAGGCAAGGCTGGAGGAAAAATTTGCAAGTGTCATGAGCCTAAAATGGGACCAGATTTGGTAGGTTTGGGGAGAAATATAGGAATTGGAGATAATCATGGACAATTTATCTGAGTACCTGGGTTTGAAGAAGGATCACATAATAACCATGATTAATTGCGAATTCACAATGAAATAGCATAATGAAATTTTTTTTTTTGAAGTCAGAAAGGTGAGTCAGAAACATTAATAACAACTTATTTTCCTGTGCTGGAATACACACATGCACACACACCCAACAAATAGAATTCAGTGTACTGAACCAAGCAGAATCAGGGCCTTACTGGAAAGAGGTAAATGTTCTACAACCATAGAATTGCATTTGCAAAGGAGTAGATTTGCTTTAAACCTGAAAAGCAGGATAAGAAAACCATCAGTGCAGACATAACTTCCCAGCAGGAATGGTGGTGTTTTTAACTACAGAAAACTACAATTTTTCCGGACCAATGCATACTAGAGAAGATTTTTTTTTTTAAGTGGGCCAAATTTTCCCTGAGTTCCCTCCCTCTCTTTTCTTTCTCCTCTTTTGTCCCCTTGCCCTCATCTCTGCCTCCACGCTGTAAGTACTGGGATGGCAATTGGGTAGATGGAGGGGCCAGGACTCAGTTCCCCTGCTCTAGTCTGGGCGTAGTGGGTGGGACCCAGCAACGTGCTGGTTTGCCACAAGCAGGTTTCTATGCAGTTTCCCTACACTTTCGCTGCGTGAGACTCGAGGCAAAAAGCCGAGAGAGGCCGGGGGAGCAGCCCCAGGCGAACGACACCTGTGGGAGACGGAGCCCCGCTAGCAGCCCAGGGCCCCGGGCCCCGAGTGACTTCACCATGGTGCGTTTTAGCCGCTACTTTCTTTTTCAGTCTCTCGGTGCAGGGAAGAGGAGGGTTCTGGAAAGAAGTCGGATGCAGTAGGGAGAGGAACTGCAAGGGATCCTTTGCGGGTCACCAGAGAGAGAGATACGGAGACAGAGAGAGACCACGACGAGAACTGATTGTTTCGAAGCAGCGCGGGGACTCCGGTTTGCGAGGCACGTCGCGTCCCGCCCAGCCTGTTGAGCAGGTAGACAGCAGTGAGGCCAAGTGTGAGCGTCGCTGCCGCGTGTGCAGCGGGTGCACTCGCGCAGGGACCGACAGGTGCCACTGCAGGGTCCGTTCTCCCACCCACCGCCTCCCGCCGTTGACGCCCACTCTCTTTCTGCGTTCGCAGTGCGGATTTGCGAGGCGCGCCCTGGAGCTGCTGGAGATCCGGAAACGCTGCCCCGAGGTCTGGCAAGCCACCGAGTAAGTGGTCGCTGAGTACCCAAGCGGGTCGGGGATCCCCAGAGGGACAGCCCCTCTCCTCGGGCCCCCGGCCCGGGCTCATCCGTCTCCCCCCGTGGGAAGCCTTCCTTGCGCTCCCAGCTGCCCAGCCCCCGGGGCCCGGGGCCCGGTTCCCACGCTGGGGAGGAGCAAGGGAGCAAAAAAGACGGCGCCCGGGGTCCCGGCTCGGGGCCCCGGGGACCTGCGGCGCCCGAGGGAGGAGGACTGACGCAGGGTGGGCGCCGGGCCGCGCAGGGTCGTCGGCTGCGCTCGCAGGGCCTGGGCGTGAGAACGCGGGGGGCGCGCCGGGGCCGCTGCTCTCCCACGGCCCGGGCTCCCGGGCAGCGGCGTCGGCCAGCCCGGCGCAGCGCCGCGGCCTCCGGCGCGCGGGAGGGCGAGCTGGAGCAGCAACCGGACGCCCGGACCGTGGAGCCAGCGGGGCTTGAGGCCGCGCCCGGGCTTTAGCGCAACTTCGTCCCGCCGGCTGCTGCGTGGGTGAGTGATTCGCCCTCCTCGAGAGCAAACAGCTAGGCTCGCTGGATTGCTTAGAGAAAGCAGCCAGCAAACTTACAGTGGAGCTGCTCGGGGGCTCGACCGAAGAGTAAGTGTGTATGTGTGTGTGCGTGCGTGTGTGCACGCACGCGTGTTAATTACTGCTTGGCGATCTAATTTCTGTTTTCATTGTGACTGCCGCACTTTGGGAAACGGTGAGCAGAGGTCACTACCATCTTTACGCGTCGGATCTGTGCCGGTACTCGGTAGGCTGAGTAGCCTCGCTGTGACATTTGTATGAGGGGCTGCGTTGCAATGTGGTCATGTGATTTCAGGCTATGGATTTCGTGCGTCTTTCTTTTGCTCACTTGTTTTCACATGGTAGTTCCTTCATTTTGCACTTGACAGTTTACATCTTCTGAAGTAAACCAGAAGGTTGTACATCTCACTTAATGGTGACTGGTCGAAGGCATCTTGATTTCCAACATTTTGGAAACCCCTCTGAGTTTGAAATAGAACAGATCATATATATAGTGTATTTTTAATTAGAGCTTCATTTATGACCTATTTAGTAGTGATTTCTCAGAGTTAGTCCTCTGATGGTGATCTCATTAAATGTCTACTTACTAGAACTAGTCTTAATAGGAACATGGTTAACTCTCTGGTTACATGTAGACAAATGTTGAAGCACTTTAATCATTGATATAGATTTTTAAATCTTGGTTCATAATGTAGAACTAATCTGTTGCTTTTCCTAAAATGGCTATATTTTTTTTCTTCATCAGTGGTCATTTCAGGTACTATATTATGAAGAAGGGTAAAAATCATTAACAACATAAGGTTATGAATATCTAAATTTCCAAAAGAAACCCTTAGTTTGTCAAGAAGCCATATAAACTTTATTACTCTTTCAGTGGAGGTTGTCTAGTTCCAGACAACTCGGTCTGTGGATCTGCTTCCAGAGGCCATGAAGTCCCTGAAATTGTATTCAAACTTTTGAGTGGCTGCATTTTTAGGGAAATAGTCCAGAGTCCTCAGATATCCAAAGAGGTCTGTGACCCAATAGAAAAATAAGAACCACAAAGTTAAAATATATAAGCTACACTTTTTCTTGTCAAAACAATAGACTCTCTATATAAAGCCTGCAGGCATAGAATAGTGGTAGGAAAAATTCTGGAATAATTAAATAGTGTTATGATAATGAAACATTTCATATAAAATAGACCCACTTATATGTTTTTAAATGTATTGGTTAGGAAACCTAGGTAGGTGAAGTTTTAGTAAAAATTTGTAATGAATAAGTGGGAATCTTCTGTTTCTTCTTGTACTGTAAGATTTCTGTCGAGTTTGACAGAGAAAATAAAAATTATATTTTTCTTTCTTTGAAACCCAACATAAATATAAAGTACTTATGCTTGGTGTGGTGTTTCATAGTGTATGAATATAAATAAATCCTTAAAGGCTCTGTTTCTGGATATCCAGGTATAAAGTAACATCTAAGACAGTTTTCTATCCCTTAGAGAACACAGAAAGAACTGTAAAGGTATTTTATTTATATCTGGCAACACCAAAGGAAAACGAAATGTGGAAAAAGAAATGAAGGAAAACTTCACAATGGTTAGTACTTATATCTCTTATAAGTATGGTTTATTAAATAATCTTGTTTTAAGGCATTATTTTGAAAAACTGTTTTAATTAATATTGTACTAAAACCTAAAGAAGTAATTGATAACTATAATTAAATTATTTCTATTATGAATAGGGCAATAAAATATTTTTGTGACTAAATGTCAGCAGTTTTGTCATCACTTTTTTTTGATAAAGATATTGCATAACCTTGAATTTTGTCAGAAGCCATACAAGGGAAATTAAATTCTGTATTTATAGTTGTAGGTTGCATTTGCTAACAATTAATATGGGTGTAGAGGGGAGAATATTTATTTTTTACAAGTTAGTTTAAAACAACATATGTACCCAAAAAATCTCTAATTAACCTTTTTCCAGAAATAAATAAAAATCAATTAGCCTTAAGAATGAATCTCTCCAGGTAAAGAGAAATGGAAAGGTAAATCAATATTTGGATAAACCAAACCAAAAAGTATGTTACTGATGGAAAAAAATTTTGGAATAAAGTAGTTATTCAGAATATTTTCTATATGTCAGATTTGCCAGGAAGTTGCTGAGCTTTTCTTTTACTTGCTAGAATATACAGCTTTTATAGCACTGATTTTTATACTGCTTAATTACAAATATTTACCCAAGCGACTTTTCTTAAACATTACTATTTATTACTTTTGTATTAATTGTATAAAAGATTTTTTAAATTGTAACAGATATTTTTCTTTCTAAAATATTAATAGTTTCAATGGTTTTTAGTCTCTAAGCCATCTAGATTTCTTCAATATTCATTAGGTGCCTGTGCAATAGTTTTAAGTATCTCCATCTTGACTTGATGCAAGAAGAGCTTTTGGCAATTTTTAGGTCTTTAGATGAACAAACTTAGTTGCCTACAGACTAGTTGACTTATTTGGGGGTGGAGTAATTTTTTGGCTATCCTGAATCATATTTGCTTCTTTTATTTCTCTCGAAGCGTTTAGAAGTGTCTGACCTATTTGATATTTTTTTCTCTCCCCTGAGTTCAGGCCAACAGGCTTCATGTTCCTATAGCCTTGAGGCTTATAGAGTATGAATAGAATTATTTGCAAGGAGTGAAGAGTTTAGGCCAGCTCCCCTCCCAGCCGACAGTAGGCGAGAATGACTACCTTATAAAACTTGAGGGGCTCAGGGGCATGATCTCCCCTTGCCACAAAAATGTGATTCTTACTGCTTGTAGTTACTAACTTCGCTTACCTGGAATGCTTTCTAGCCCTTTATAATCTTTTATCAAAATGAAGCCTCCCTGTCAGAATATCAAAGGCAACTCTAATTAATTAACTCACATACCACCACCTCCTTCTCACCATAGCAGGAATTAGCAGGAAGCCAACAGAAGACAGTTGCTTTGAGAGTGAAGTTGGACAGACCAAGGAAAAGTTCTTTTCTCTTTTTGTTACTGAGGAAGATTTGCACTGAGCTGACATCTGTTGCCAATCGTCCTCTTTTTGTATGTGAGCCACTGCTGCAGCATGGCCACTGACAGAAGAGTGGTGTAGCTCCTTGCCCAGGAATTGAACCCAGGCCGCCGAAGTGGAGCATGCTGAACTTAACCACTAGGCCACTGGGGCTGGCCCAAGGAAAACTTCTTAATCCTGACACTTCTTCCAGGTCGGAGCCATCTACATATCTCCTTCGCTATGCCACGTTACATTGCAAGTACCTGTTTAGATGTGTGTGTCTCCTACCAAACTCAACTCTTCCTCAGGACATTCATCATTGGATTCACAGTGCCTGTCATATAGTGTCTAATCAGCTTAATTTTGTTGTCTTTGTAATTGATCGAATTAAATTTTTTTATGCCTTGATGTTATAGGTTGTTCTATTCAAGAGTACAATTTAAAGAGTGCTATTTGTTTTGCAATGACCCTACATGGAATATTATGGTCTTGTCATACAGAGACACTTCTGTGCTCTTCTCTCATATGGCTTGCAACCTGTTCAGAACTGCTATTATTTCTGTCACCATTGCCCAGTTACCCTTTGTCTTTCTAAGTTTACATCCTTCACTAGTGTTACTCTCTCTCCATTACCAGTGTTTATTGACCACCTGAATATTCCTCTTTCCTTGGAATCTAAAATAATGGAGGTTTTTCTTTCTACACTTTAATCGGCTGTCCTGAACAGGACTTCGTTCAGCATCTACACATTTGGCTTTCACGGGAGCTTAACCTGCTCTGCTTCCCCTAGGGAATCCACTGGTGTTCACCCACCTGGGCCTTCTTGTCACTCAGAATTGCCCCAATGGAAAAAGCCGAGAATCTCATATTCCCTTTCTGACCACCACCTCCTATCCTTCCAATAATTCCACTCGCTCACTACTACCCAACACCCTCTTCTTCTATTATTGTTCCTTGGCTACCCTCAATTTTCTCATGTCCTCCTCTCTTTACTTACCGCTAATCTTGGACAGCAAAATCCAAGCAACTCTGCTCCACTCCTCAAATCTCTTGCCACTAGACCTACCAGAAGCTGCCTTCCTAATCTCTGCTTCATTTTTAATGTCTACTTTGCCTTCCTTGCTGTGGAATTTAGCTGGACAAGGTGATACAACTGCATCTTTTGGCCAACTACAAATTGGTTCACTATAACTTCAGATTAAGGAATGGTTAACAGTGATAGGAAGTTTCTTTATTCTATCTTGGTTAATGCCATATCAAATTCTTCATAGTACATGTTCTAGATTTTTCCAGGTTTTCCAGTCCACCCAAATTACACTTAACTCTTTTCATTCTTAGCAGATGACCTTATTTTCTAATTCACCGAGAATATTAAGATCGCTTTAGGCAAACTCTCAAGATTCATCTTGAACATAGGAGGCATTTCTTTATCTGACCTGTTTTGAACATAAGAACTCTTCTTATATTGAACTACACTATTTGTCTCTATAATACTCATATCTTGATTTTTACCTTTTAGAGTACTTAGACAAAATGCTTCTTTATATAACAACTCTTGTAGTCTCTATGATAATATTCAATTCCTTCAACTCATCCTTACTTGGGATGGTTTGAGAGTCTCATTATCATCAGGGAATTTCTCCTTTGGACGCACTCCTGTTTTTCTTAAAATGCGGTCCAGAGCTGAACGTAGAGGAGTGGACTAATATCATTGGGTATATCGGGTTGTCCCTTCTGGATACCATGTAGTAAATCATCCTAAAATCTAGTCTGCTCTCCCCTCACTTTTCTTTTTTCATCCGTACTACACTGTTTAATTATGCATCTTTTTTGCATGCTCTTCTGCAAATATACTTCTTCTCCCTAATTGTAAATTTGGTCACTCAATTTGGGATTTTTAAAAATACTTACTGCAATTAAATTTAATGTTTACCTTTAGATAGCCTGTAGTTCCAGAAGGTCAAGATATTTTTGGATTCTGATTTCATGATACAGATTAACCATTCTTCCCAATTTAGAGGCATTAACAGATTTGATCAGGATACAATTAACATCTTCATCCAGGTAACTGTGTAAAATGCTGAACTGGAAGGACATTCAGCATGATCCTAGACACTTCCCTTTTGCTTTATGTGAGTCGGTGAATTAGTCCTCTTTATAAGGTTGTTCAACCAGTTCTATAGTGAAGTAACTCTCTTTCCTGGGAGTTTACATTCCTTTGTGTGGCCCAGGAGTATGCTGTGACAGACTTGCTCACATTCCTTGCTGAAATGCATTTCCACTTTCTGCAGAATAGATATCAAGTAACCCTATTATAAACAAAAGGAAATAACACTAGGTTAGTTTATAGTGACATGTTCCTTGCGACCTCTCACTGGCTTGCAGGTGACAACACTTCACATTTTGAGTGCTCACATACCATAGTTTTAGGAATCTCTTGGGAATCGTGCCTGGAGTTAATGTCAAACTTTCTAGGCTAGAGTTGGTGGAATCCACCTTCTCTATTTCAAAAATTGAGACAATGATTGGGTTCTTTGTTCTCTATCAACCCTTTTCTTCATCATATTTTTAAAGATGGTTTTAACTATGCCCTTATCTCATCCACAAATGCTTTCAGTACTTTGTAATGTAATTTCTCCAAATAAATGGATTTAAACTCATTTAGAATATTTAATATCATACTATATCTTGGGCCTTAAATTTGTTATTTTGACTTTTGTCTTACTTTTGCCAGTGTGAATATTATTTTCTTGAGGAATGGAGGTGAAACAAAACAAGAATAGAGTAGTTCTGCCTGTCTAGTCATGCACTATTATTTGAATTTCTTCATCCCCCAGCAGTCAATGTAGTCTTCTTATACATAATAAGAATGCCATTATCACCACTTTGTCTGGCAATAATAAGAAGTAAAAGAACATATTTTGAATTTATAATTTTTGAAAGCTTTGGCTTATTTTATATTTTATGACACTCTTCTCAGAGGTTCAGTCACTTTTTTGTGCTTCTCCCAATAAAGTTTATTATGGATTATGTTTGTCACTGAGGGAGATCCAAGCGAAGTTTATGACACAGTCCCTGACTTGAGGGAATTTAAAGTCTGCATGAGGAGATAACAGAACCCAGAAATAGTCTCAGAATTATACATGTCAACACTTAACAATGCGCCTAATACTTGTGGTGCAGTTTTTATGAGTTCTAAAGAACTTGAAAGAAGGGAGAGAGTACTGCTGGATGGAAATATTGAAGAAGGCTTTCTAAAGAAGATCTCACACTTAGTTGAGATTTTGTAACAGGACCAGGATGTCGGACTTCACAGGACCTGTAGGATTTAAATGTAGAGAATAGTGAGAAGAGTGTTCTAGGCAGAGGAAAGGAGCACTGCAGGAAGCAGGTGAGTGTGTGTGTGTGTGTGTGTGTGTGTGTGTGTGTGTGTAACCAAGATATGGAGGGAGAAGGGGTGACACCAAGTCTTCTCAGGCCGTAGCTTTGAAGTATTCCTTTGTGGAGGGTGTGATTGCCTCTCCTTCCTTTTCTAGATTCCCTTTCCCCTTGCTCCATCTTTGGGATGCCCATACCTACTCATCCTTTAAATCTCAGGCAAGGCTCTACTTCTCAGAAACTTTCCCTGATCTTCCAAGTCTGAACTGAGTGTCTTGTTATGTTTTCCAGCAGCTCCTTGTATTTCTTCTATCATAAGATCATACCATACCACAATTGCTTGCTGAATTTTCTGTTTTCCCCATTAGACTGATACTCTGTGGGAGGAGGTACCGTCTCTATTTACTTCGCATCCTATTCACAGACACCTAGTAGAAGTGCTCCATGGATCATAAGCACTCAGTAAAAATGTACGATATGATATGGGCCTGCTTGGAGCAATGAGGCTATGTTGGGGAATATTTATAAAAAGATTTAAGGTAGAGTGGGTTTAGATTACAAGACCAGCATGTCAAGCTGAGTCTTTGCTTTTTTAGGTAATATGGAACCTTTTATTGTTTATTTTGAGTTTGGGGAAAGAATATGCGACATATGTATTACTTTTAATTAGACCTTCATAAATCAATTCAAAGTATTCAGTTTGATATGCATTTCCAGACTTAACTAGGACATTACTTGGCTTCTTACCTTACATCAGGTGTTTCCATCTTTGAGGTTGAGAAGCTCTATAACTTTAATACTGTGTGTTTTTGTTAGAGAAGTTTTGTTATTTTACTAGTCTAATTTTGTATGTATGTACTGAAATTGTTAGGTGCTTATTGTTCTCAATTTGCAATCATTTTGCAGCTTCAAATATGCTCTATTATAAGTAGTTAAATGATGTGTGGTTTGTATTACATATTAAATTAATAAAACGTAGGACAAGGAATTTCAGTGTTTCATTAGTGTAATATAAACTTTTAAGTTGTGTAATTGTGAGCATAAAGTTTAATAAAGATAGCACCATGGGTGAAATATTTAGAAGGTTACAAATGTAACATGGAAAAGATTTGGATAAGCAAAATAACGTTCTCAATACTTGATATATCAAGATTTAGAAGAAGATATTCTTACACTGGAGAAGCACTATAAATTTGTAAATGTGATTAGCAAAAGGCAGTCCTCCCAGTGAAAACTCTTTGGGTAAAATTCCATTTTATTTAATGTTTCAAAATATTTGCAACAGTAGCGTTCCTCTTTGTCGACCTCTACTCCAAATAACAATTTCATATTGCACAGCATCTGTTTCTGGTTCTTTTCTGTGGTAACTACTCAGAGTAATATTCTTAAGCTCTTGCTGTGTTGTCTTAGGCCAAAAAATTCAGCAGTGGTATGTAGGAGAGCTGTGGTATTTCTTGATAGAGTTGGCTAGCAAATTATCCTAATTGAAGTTACTGCCTTTCCCCTCTCCTTTTTTCCCCACTCCGTTGGACGCTGTAAGAGTTTATCTTGACTTAGACTGGGTTACCACCCGGAGCTCACCTGCTGGCTTGGCCAAGGGCAAGAAGGTCATAAAGGAGGGGTATCCCAAGGCCACCCTCCACAAAAGTTTCTCTCCCACTGGTCCTGCCCCATGGCCTAAAACTCCTTTGGATTGTATCTCTTGGAGGCCATGGGATAACTGTTTTGTCCAGAGGAGCAGCACAACCTTGTTTGCCCAATAGCAAAAGGCACTTTTATTATGTTACCTTCTGCCTTCAGTCAAGAGCATGGTACGTGGACATAACATTTTAAAGTTGAGAGAAAAAGGTAAGTGAAAGACCCAGCATATGGGGCATAGATAAGAAAGGTAGATATAAATAGGATACATTGGGCAATAAAATGGTGCTCAAACAAGAAAAAGAAGGTCAAAAGAAAATAGAGAATGTCCTGAAAAGAGCTGTTTCTTCACACTTTTGTTCCCTATTACTAGTTTTCTTCATTGCTAATGTAGAAATGTCCTAACTGGGGGTGGCTAGGACATTTTTCCTCACCAGCATGTTGTGGCCTTGATTATCTGTCTAAATCAAACCAGAGTAAAATTGGTTTAGTTATTTTTATCTTAATATTGGATCTCTTTCAGTGCATAGTAGAAATTGGTAGCTGCATGTTGTCACAGTCATTTTATACACAGTTAAATGATTATGATTCTTTGTATTAGCTTCCCTTGATGAATAATCGTTGGTCAATGTATCAAAAATTTTTGCTGCATGCCACGTGTTAAAGACCATTTTAAGTGGTGTAGGAATCATGGGGTGTGCATAACCTCAAGCGGGGAATCTGACAGCCATACTTTACTGCCCTACTCTGCCGCCCAATGTCTTGATCATTCTCTTGTTTGAATACCATGTTACAGCCGTATTGTCTTCACTATAATTTGTCATCATGCTCTATTTTGCTTCTTGTGTTTTTGTCTTCTGCACATATTTTTCTGTGCCTTGGAAAATGAGCTTCGTCTTGTTTTCAATGCCTTGCTATTTCCTACTTTTTCTACAAGACTCAGCTTAAGCGTCATTTTTTCGAGGAAGCATTTACCATGTTAGGGTTAGAGGCAGATTTTCTGTGTCCCCATGACAACGTGTCATGATAGATCACACTGAACTGATTTTGTGCATTTTTATTCTGTCTACCCCTCAACCCCTGCTTGAGACACTCCATAAGCATCTAGTGTTGGCTTGTTTTTATTTGTCTGTTTTTGTTTTTAATTCCTGAAACCTCATCCCTTCGAATGTAGTAGTAGATGCTTAATAAATATTTCTAGCATATATGAAAAAATGAATGAATGAATGGTTGGATGGATGGATAAATTCAGGAAGGAAGATTAAAGAGTCTAAGGGACAAACAGGTATAGTAATTATAAAGAAAGTTCCTGGAGAAAGCATTTTGTGATGGAATCCAGAGCAGAATATAAGCTTTAAAGAGGAAAGACATTGTCTTGTCCAATATTGGAGAGAAGGATGCAATGGCAGATATAGAATTGGTGTGATGTTTAAGGTAAAGCCCGCGGAAGAGCTAAGTGATGTTATCCAAATGATTAATATATTAAAACTCAAAGTATATAGTCTGAAAGCAGTAATTATGCATTTCGTAAAAAGAACCCGCAATCATTATATAGTTGTTGGAAATAAAAAGTAATGTTTTTAACATTTAACAAAATTCAGGTTGTTTGGGTTGAAGTATATAAAAAAATCCAGTCTTAAACTGATATACTATATATATAGTTGAAAAGGGAAGAATGGCATAATAGTGTTTTCGTAATTGTTGATATTTTTGTTATAAAAATTTCAAAATTTGAGAAATGATTATTTCTTAAAGGTTACTTGCAATGTGGAATCTGAAACCATTAAAATCTTTTGTCCTGTGAATGGATTCTTTATTCATTCATGATTTTGTAGCTTCATGGTCATTGAAAAATGCTGGTTCAGTGAGCTTTGCAGATCTTCCACATGTGACACACTTCACACTTTATTATACAGTATCAAAAAATCATAGTCATTAATATCGCCACTGATCTCATCAGGAAAGTTTTAAGTGTTTCAAAGTTGTCAAGCTCACCATGGTAGACGTAGATGGAGCATATGTTGGTTGATAAAGTCTCCCAGTCTCTTCTTTTTAAGCCAAGAAACCATGCTTAAATATAAGAAAAATATAAATAAATTTTTCTTTAAATTAAAATAGATATTATTAAATTCTAAAATAATAAGAGTTTAAGTGAAATGTTAAAATTCAGAAAAGTTAAAATATTTAAAATTACTACAAAACAAAATAGCAAATTGTGGTTACTTCTTGTGTTTGCATGTAGGTGCAAGAAAAACTTGGGAATTTCAAAATAATGGTTTATTGGACAATAATGAGGTTACAAAGATTATATAGCAAGTATAACCAATGATAGCTAGGAAGAGCACAATAGAAGATCTGAGAAGAAACTGAGTTAATGCCTGAAAATACATATATTTATACCCTAAACCTGCTACCTTACAAAATTCTACATAAGCGCACATTCCATTAGCTGTTAGAATGATGACATTGTTAGTGGTCATATAGCCGCTGGAAAGCTGCATTGTATACTTCTGAGAGAACAGAAGTGAAAAGAGCACATCATATCTGAGTACTGTTATGACAATAGTTCTGACCTTGCACATCCTATGAAAAGGTCTCAGGGCATCCTCAAGAGTTTAGAGACCACACTTTGAGAACTACTGCTTTGGGTCAACTATGACTTGAGCAAAGTAACATAAAGGTGCTAGAATAATTTTATATCTAATATCGAGTAGTAATAGTCAACATTTATTAAGCACATACTGTATTCCAAGCATTGTTAAAGCTGCATTACCTTTATTGAACTCCTTGAGAGATGTTCTACTCATCACTTTTGCAGATGAAGAAACAGAGTCACAAAGCAGAAAAGTAGTTTGCCTAAATGTTATACATTGAGTTAGTGCTGGAACCAGTGTTTGTAGCCAGGCAGGGTGCATCCTCTTAAATACTCTGCTTTACCACCTTTTCTGCTTATATACAAGTTTTTCTGATGGTTTGTAAATGATTTTGTATATGATCAATAGCATTTGTTTATGCAGTAGCTGAATTATACTATATAGCATAATGAGTTTGAGAGTTGGGTTTCAAGGGCCTGTGAACTTCCAAATAAAACACATAAAACAAGAAAAAATTAACACATTTGGAAAAATTTTGATAGAAATTCAAAATGAAAATAAAGTATCTCTAAATTTTCCACCAATCTGAAGTTATGATTGTAATGTTTAGAAAACGTGTGGGTTTTTTTTTTTCTTTTTTTTTCTGTATTAACTCTTGAAGAATATTTTGTTGGATATATAATTTAAGATAGATGGGGGTGCTTTTTTGTTTGCTTTTCATTTTTTCATTTCTGCCTTAAGCCCTTAAATTTTTGTTTCATTATTTGCTAGTTTCCGTTGTTTGGGTGAGAAGTAAAAAATAGTATTATTTACCCCCTCTTCATTATGTTCCTTTTTTTTTCTGGCTGTTTTTTTTTTTTTTTCTTTTTATCTTTGAATTTCAGAAGTTTGATAACAATACCTCTAGCTGTGATTTTCTTTGTATTTATCATGTGTGGGGTTTGCAGAACTTCTTGGATCTGTGGATTAATGCTGTTATCAAATATGGAATATTCCCAGCTGTTTTCTGTTCAAATATTTCTTCTCCTTCCATTTCTTCTCTCTTGTTTTTTTCTGGGACTCTAAATACATGTATGTTAGACCTTTTGATATTATTCTACAGATTTCAAATGCTCTTCTCTTTTTTTGCTCTTTATTTTCTTTGTGTTTCTGTTGGGGTTATTTCTATTAAACTGACTTCAAATTCACTACCTCTGATGTTAAGCCAATTAAATGAAATTCTTTACTTCTGATATTATATTTTTTATTTTTAGCAGTTCCGGTTGTTTCTTTTTCTTTACTTTCCGTTTCTCAATGCAAACTCCCTGTTTGTACACGCTATCCAACTATGCTACTAGATTCTTTAATGTAATTATCATAGTTATTTTAAAGTTTCTGTCTGATAACAACAACATCTGGGCCATTTCTTGGTCTGTTTCTATTAGCTGTTTTCTTGACCATGAATTCCTTTTTTCTTCCTCTTAATATGTCACATATCAGGGTGTGTGTATCATGTACCATACATATATATTAGGCTGCAAGCGTGGAAGACTGAATCAATCTAAGTTTCAGGGCTCCTCAAGATTGTAGTCTATCGTGCAGCAATTAACAGTTTGATAAAAGTTTAACCAGCTTATCTTGACCCCTGTCTGTGGGAGATTCTGTCACCTTACACCACTTCATCTGGGATAAAAATAGCCATGGGTGTCATCTCTCCTGGGGCTTGTTATTTTTTTGTTTATTTTGGAATCTAGTTCATTTAGGTTTCTTTGAGTCTTCAACTGAGTTGATTTTCTTTTTTAAACAACTTGGTAAGGTATAACTTATGTACAATAAACTTCACATATATAAAATGTACAATTAGATAAGATATGACAGGTGTATACACCTGTGAAACCACCACCACAATCAAGATTAAAAACATTTCCATCACCCATAAAAGTTTTCTTGTGTCCCTTTCCAATCAGTTCCCCCATCCTCCTCTGTCCCCAGGCAGTCGTTGATCTGCTGGTTTCTGTATTTATAGATTTGTTTGCAATATCTAGATTTTATATAAAAGTAATATTACAGTATGTGCTCTTGTATGTGTGGTCTCATTCACTCAGTATAATTATCTACTTTATTGCACATATCTGCTGAATAATAGTCCTTTGCATGTGTAGATGTACAACGTCATTTTTATTCATTCACATGACTAAAGATATTTGAATTGTTTCTGGTTTGTGGCTATTACACATAAAGCTGCTGTGAACATTTGCATGCAAGTCTTTATTTGAACCTGTTGTTTACTGTTCTCTTGGCTAAATACCTAGAAATGAGATAGCTGGGTGTATTATGGGGCATATTTAATATTTTCAGAAACCACCAACTGTTTTCCAAAGCGATCATATGTTCTTACATTCCCACCAGCAGTATATGAGAATTCTCATTAGTCCACATCATCACTAACTCTTGGCATTGTCAAACTTTTAAATTTTAGACATTTTAATGGGTTTTGCCTCATGACTAATAATATTGAACATATGAAGAGATATTTATTGGCTATTTATATATCTTCTTTAGTGAGGTGTCTATTCAGATCTTCTGTCCATTTTTTAATTCAGTTGTGTGTTTCTTTATTTAGTTGTAAAACTTTATATATTCTGGATTTAATTCCTTTGCTGATATATGTGTGGCAAATGTTTTCTCCCTGTGTGTAACTTGTTTCTCTCAATGGTATCTTTTGAAAAGCAAAAGATTTTTAAATTTTGATGAAGTTCAGTTTATTATCTTGTTTTATTTTTCATGCTTTGGTTTTCCTATTTAAATATCTTTGCCTCATACAAGGTCACGAAGATTCTCTCCTGTTTTCTTCTAGAAGTTTTATAGTTTTAACTTCTACATTTAGGTCTGGTGCATTTAGAATTAATTTTTGTGTATGATATGAAGTATGGATTAAAATTAATTTTTTTCCATATGGATATTGAGGTGTTCCAACGTAATTTATTGAAAAAGCTTTTCTTTCTCCATTGAATTTGTTGATACATTTGTTGAATAATTGAACACATAAGTGTGGATCTGTTTCTGCACTCTCTATTTCATTGATTTCTATCATACTCCTTTCAAACCAATACCAAAATTTTTGATTACTGTAGCTTTATAATAAGTTTTAAATTGGGTGTATAAATCTTTTAGTGTTGTTTTCTTCTTTAGTATTGATTTAGTTATTCTATAACTTCCATTAAATCTTAGCATCATTTTGTCAATGTCTACTAAAAAGCTGGCTGGGATTTTGATTGGGATTGCATTGAATGTACAGACTGTTTAGGGAAAACTGATACCTTAACAATACTGAGTATGATATATTTCTCTGTTTATTTGGCTTTTTCTTAATTTATCTTACCAATGTTTGTAGTTTTCAGTGCAGAAGTCTTGCAAGCCTTTAGTTATGTTTATTCCTAAGTATTTCAAATTTGGTGGCATTATTATAAATGGATTTTTAAAACTATCATTGCTCAATTGCTTGCCATCAGTACAGAAATTACAGTGGACTTTTGTATGTTAGCCTTGTATCCTGCAACCTCACTAAAATTACTTCTTAGTTCTAGTTGTTATTTTGTAGATCCCTTGTAAATTCCTACATAAACAATTTTATATACATATAACAAACAGGGACAGTTTTACTTCTCTGTTTCCAATCATTTTTCCTTTTGTTTCTTTTTCTTAACTTATTGCAATGGCTAGGATCTAACTTCAGTATGATGTTGATTAAATGTGGTGAGAGGAGGCATCCTTGCCTTGTTCCTGGTTATAGTGGTAAAGCATTCAGACTTTCACCTTAAAGTATGACTTTAACTGTAGCTTTTTGTAGATGTTCTCTGATAGATTTTTTAAAACTATGACTGTGTAACCTGTCAACCTAGTTCTCATTATTAGAGTTGGAGTGGGAATCTTGTGATTTTCTACAACCTAATCAGAAGTGAAAGACTCTGTACTTTGACTTTGTTTGAGCTACCTTTGTACACTGTGTAGTATTTCTATTTACAGAAAGATGCCAATATACATAAATAAAGAACAAGAGACTCCTATCCTCAAAATCCTTCTTTCAAACTTGCTATTTCTCAATCCATTGGCCTTAATATAATCTTTACCATTATACTATAGTATTTCCTCACCATAACTCTTTATTTCCTTTCATTTTACTCCACTATTCTTATTGAAATTTTTCTCATGAAAGTCATAAATATCTTTCTAATCTAAAAGTCAAATGATATTTTCTCAGTCCTCCTTCTATGGACTGATTTGTGCACCCCCCCACCCCCCCAAATCACAAATTTATATGTTGAAGCCCTAATCTCCAGTGTGATGGTATTTGGAGGTGGGGTCTTTGGGAGATAATTAGGTTTAGATGAGGTCATCAGGGTGGGACCCTCATGATGGGATTAGTGCCCTTATAAGCAGAGACACCAGAGAGCTTGCTCTCTTTCTCTCTCTGTGCCATGTGAGGATACAGCAAGAAGATGGCCATCTGCAAGCCAGAATGCTAGACCTCACCAGAACTGGACCATGCTGGCATCCTGATCTTTGATTTCCAGCCTCCAGAACTGTGAGAAAATGACTCTCTATTGTTTAAGCCACCCAGTCTATGGTATTTTGTTATGGCAGCCTGAGCTAATACACCCCCTTATCCTCTTCAGATTCTCAACATAGACTTTTTTTGAACATGTGTCCTCTTCTGTTTTCAGTCTCATCATATTCTTCTGATTGCTGCTTCTCCATCTTAGTTGTAACATGCTTCTCCAATTCTTAAATATGAATTTTCCCCTGAGTACTAAGTTTGGCCATCTTCTCTCTCTACTTGCAGCCCTTTGACATTGAATAGTTTGAATTAAACTCTTGACTTTAATAGCTTCCTCTATGTAGAGGACCACAAATTCGTATCTCAAGTCTGCTATACCCTCCTTAATTAAAGACTCCAGTTTTCAAGTGCATCTCTATCTAGATGTGCCACTAACAGTTCAAGATCCGTGTATGCAGAACAAAATTAACATCTCTTCTCGCAAGCCTACTTCTGTTACTTCTTTCTATTAATGACACCATTATCCTTCCAGACAAACCTCAGAGTCATCTTGTTCCTCAGATCTAGTCAGTTGCTACATGAGGCCAACTTTAATTTTATAATATCTCCAGTACCCATCCTTTCCTGCCCCTTCCCACAACTTCCTTCTTTCCTTCTATTCACTTACACTGTTCTCCCTCTGTGGCATGCCCTTTTGCTAAAGTCATTATGTCCAAACTCTTGTCATTTTCAAAAATAAGCTCAAATTCCATACATCCCAAGAAGCTTTCCCTGACCATCCTTTTGCTACGTCTGTCTAAAAGTGATATTTCATATAAACAACATTAATCCTCTATCTCTACCTATTCTCCACTTTTTATTATAGCCATTTAAGAAAATTCAATATGTGTATATCACCCATGCTAGACTTTGAAGACAATTAAAGAAATGAATAGTTTTATTCTCTTCAGAAGCTCAGCAAATATTGATTGAATTATAAATGAATTTATTTATAACTTGGTATAAAACTTTTTTCAAGAAGCAAGACATTTTATATACTCCAATTTAGCCTCATTTTACTTGTATCTTATAGGTTTTTTTTTTCTTTGCCTGTGTTTTGCCCTGTATATTGCTTATAGTTAATAGCCTAATATTAGTGTATTTTATTGATGGTAGTTAATAATATATTTATTGAATGCCCAATAGTACATGATACTGTGCTCAGTGCATCTGATAAAACAACAAACTATAGGAACCATATATGGTTTTTCATTTAGTTAATTTCACAGTGAAGTGGAAAAGGAGGCTAGGGAATTACGTGAGCATTGTTGGCCTCCTCAGCAGGCCTCAGTGAACTTCATACATTTCTATGTATAGTAAGATTTCTCCCTTCCAAAAAAGATGAACAATAAACAATAAAAGTAGTAAAGTAGAAAAGGAAAATAAGTGATAAAAATAATAAAAATTAAGTAAAATAGCTAATAAAATAGAAAAGGGAAATATATAAGAAAACTTTTTGAAAAATTTTCTTCTCAAGTTGTGTATCATTTGCATATGTGTATTTGTGTCTGTGCATACAAAAAGTCCAGGGAAAATAAAGGGAAAAGCTTGAGTGAATTTGTTAATAAGAATTTAAGCTATATATAACCCTTCCATGTTTATACCAGATGACTTCAAGCCAGTAGTTCTTTTAATTTCAGCATAAAATAACTTATTGGAAGTCCAAAGTTGGAGAAATTGTGATCTCCATTGGCTGGCTAGTTTAAGGCTGGAAACATACCTAACTTTCAATTAAGTGACAAAGACAGGACATTGAATAAGGTTATTTAGAAAATATGTTTATGGAATTGCAAAAGGACTAAAGAAAGCTTCTTGAGAAAGTGCAAACGGTGATGAGCAAATCCAGAAAAAAGCCCAAGGAAATATTTTAGAAACTGTAGACAAACAAGACAGTTTTACAGTGTGTATTGTTATTAATGTGATATGTAGATGACATGTAAGCCTCTGATTGGACTAAGGTGAAGTATTTATAACTTTCAAATGATTAAGTGTGGAACTTGAATTAAAAGTACAAGGGTTAAATTTTTCTCAGAGCGGTCCCTGTGGTTCTTGGGGGTCCAGAAAAGGAGGAGAGCTTCCCAGCATTTCAGCTGAAGAAAGTGATCAGACTATACTGGAGTGAATTCTGGGCTGGTGCTAAAACTGCCTGAGTTCCTGTCTGACCACAATACCTCACGAGTGTTGGGGTTTGAGCCAAGTCACTAAAATCTGGACTTCTGTTCTGTCATCTGCAAGTGGGAAAAACTGCAATAAATAATCTCTAACATCTCCTCTAGTTCTAAACGTCTGTTATGTAAATGCCTGTGTCTTTATGTTGACTTTTATGTAACAGAGATACTGAAATGAAGAAGAAAAATTGTTTGGGGTTTACTGGGAGCAGGAAGGTTTCTTTTAACTTTCCCTGTTTGAATCAACTAGAGGTGAGAAAGCATTGAAACAATATGGTTGTGATTTTCGATTTAATGGGAAAGAGCTCAGCCTTTCTCAGCTTGTTCTTGTGAGCATCCAAATATACACCTGCAAAGTACACGTTCAGAAGGAAAAATTCATTTCTGGTAATGATTTTTTCTAAATTAATCATTATGTAAAAATTCAGAATGAATTAAATTTGCGTTGGACTTTGCTGCATTTCTTTCGCTGGTGTGGTTCCAGTATAAGCATCAAGGATCTGTGTCCCAATGTCGGTGACAAAAGGTCATTTTCTCTCTCAAGAATCAGAAAGGTCTGTGCTGCCGAACTGAAAACTCAAGAAGGCTCCTGACTGCCCATCAGCCTAACCAGTCGGTGGCCTGTGACCCCAGGAGCTTCCAGAGAAATATTTTCCCCTGGGTCTTCAGGAATGGGAGTGTTGGATGAATTGTAGAAGAGAAAATCTTCTTCAAAATACAACTCTCTTCTGTGTTAACATTAATTTAGCTCTTTTCTTTCACTTTTATTAGACTTTTCCCTAGGATTTTAAAAGAAAATTTCTCTGAAAAACATACTTTCTCATAATTTATTCCTCCACTTTACCATAAAGATCCTTTAAATGTGTCAAAGACACCCACAGCTTTTCTAGTTGTCTTCTAATTCTACTTTGGTTCCTAAAACCAGAGAGCCTCAAAGTAAAATTTTGCAAAATAGAGCCTCCTTAGAATTTACTAGGACCCTGAAAGGGTCTCTCATACCTGCATTTCCAGAATATCTGGGTTTCATTCCCTCAATTGACATGCCCAACAGTCTCACCTTCTATTTTCTTCTGCCTTCTATTTTAGCAGATAAATTCAATCTTTGTTTTCCCAGATTATATTTATTGGTGGAGGAATCTGAGTAATAATCACTGTGATATATAAAAAGCCCCTCATTTCTCAAGGCCACCCCAGAGTATTGGGTCTGTAATCAGATAGGCCTGAGTTCATTTCCTGTTTCTGCCACTCACTAGCAATGACCAAGGACAAGTTACTTAATCTGTGTTTCAGATTCTTCTTGTGTAAAAAATACTAAAATACACAGACGCAGACACAGACACACACACGCCTTTCCCCAAAGGATTGTTGTGCACATTAAATGAGGTAATATAGGGGCCGGCCTGGTGGCACAAGCGGTTAAGTGCACGCGCTCGGCTGCGGCAGCCCAGGGTTCGCCGGTTCAGATCCCGGGCACTCACCGACGCACCCCTTGGCAAGCCATGCTGTGGCGGCATCCCATATAAAGTGGAGGAAGATGGGCATGGGTGTTAGCCCAGGGCCAGTCTTCCTCAGCAAAAAAAAAAAGAGGAGGATTAGCAGATGTTAGCACAGGGCTGATCTTCCTCATAAATAAATAAATAAATGAGGTAATGTATGTGATGTTTTGTGCAGCCCTCTAAAGCAGAGGTCAGCATACTGATTCTATCAAGGACAAAACAGTAAATATTTTAGGCTTTGCTGGCCACGTGGTCCTTGCTGCAGTTACTCAACTCTGCTGCTGTAGCTCAAAAGCAGCAGCCACAGGCTATACCTAATGAGAGAACTTGCAAACGTAAAAACTCCTGTTTTCCTTCTACTATCAGTACTTTACTTCTGACACCAAATGTGTGTTTTTTCCTCACCAAGCAATTCTCCAACACCAGTTGAATGTCCTACAATTTAATTCAATTCTGACACCTACCTACCTAGAGTTAGTGTCAGATCCCATAGATTAAGGGCTCCATTCCACAAGACTGTTCCCACTTGCGACACCAGTCACAAGTCTGGGCCCCCAGTACTTCTGACCGACCAGCTCTAAATTGAAGGTTCCCATGACCCCCTCCTCGGTTGAAGAATATGCTGGAATAGCTCACAGAATTCAGAAAAACAGTTTGTTTAACTAGATTACCGGTTTATTATAAAAGGATATAACTCAAGAATAGCCAGATGGAAGAGATGCATAGGGCAAGGTAGGGGGAATGTACTCGGAGCTTTCGTGCCCTCTCTGGGTATACCACCATCCCAGCACCTTCATGTGTTCACCAGCCCAGAAGCTCTCTCCAAAACCCCTTCAGTTAAGGGCTTTTATGGAGGCTCATTATGTAGGCATGATTGATTAAATCATTGGCCACTGGTAATTAACTCAACCTCCAGCCCCTCTTTCCTCCCCAGAGATCTGAGTGGGACTCAAAGTTCCAACCCTCTAATCACAGGGTTGGTTCCCCTGACAACCAGCCCCCATTCTAAGGCTATTCAGGAGCCCCCAGCCACCAGTTACTCGTTAGCATAGAAAAAGACACTTATTCGGTTTGGAGATTCCAGGGGTTTTAGGAACTGTGTGCCAGGAAACAGGGAAAGGGAGAGGGTGGGCAGAGACCAAATATATATTTTGTATTATGTCACACCATGGCTGCGTTCCAATGAAAATTTATGTATGGACACTGAAATTTGAATCTCATATAGTGTTCATGTATCATGAAATATTCTTTTGATTTTTATCCAACTATTTCATAATGTAAATCCCATTCTTAGCCTGAGGGCTGGACGAAAACAGGCAGCAGGCTGGATTTGGCCCACAGGCTGTTGTTTGCCAACCCCTGCTTTAAAGAGTCCTGAGTGTGTAATGTTCTCCTCATTACAGTCCTGGCCCAGTGTAGACATCTCCTTCACTGCCCACACCTCCACCATTGATACATTTGTTCCTGTTCTCCTTGGTTTTCTCTCTTTGTTGTTTTCTGTGTGGTCGGGCCTACACTTCTTGATTAATTTGTTCTTGCTTAGCTTGGGTATCCATTTCCAGCAGGGCTTACAAGTCTTAAGTTTTCATGGCTCTATTAGTTTGTGGTCTTTTTTCTCAAGGATCTTGAGAAAAATTCCAAGGGCTGGATTAGAAGAATCATGAAGGTCATTGTTGTGTCTTCTTCCAGAATCTTCTTTCCAAATATGACAGGTTAGAGCCCAGATAATTTGACTTTCCTCTACCATAGAGTGAATTCTGTGCTTATAATGTCACCCTTCATTCCCATTAAGGATGAGGCCACCTTGACATCTCCTCATTTTTCAAAATGTTAATTCAAATGCTCCACAAGTGTGACAGTCAATCCCAGAATCCATTTAACCCTTGTCACAAACCCCTACATCTCCTGTTTTAATCAGACTCTGGGTGACTTACTTTGATTTCACAAATATCCTAAAGTTAACATGCCTGTTAGTGTCTCACCTCTCTGAGCTCATCACCTAAACCTTTCTAAAAAATAAGTAAACATTGAGAAGTTAAGTAGATAAAAGGGTTGACCTTTAATTAATATTGGGAAGAATAGTTAGCTTTAAAAGTAGTGATTGGAGACAAGATTCTTTGCATAACAAATACTAATCATTTGTCAATCTAGCATTCTAGGAAAAGAAAATCATATACCATAGAATTTCTATTTCAGCTTGGTTGTTACGAGTTTACTTTGTTTAAAAACTTTCCACATTGGGAATAATGTGGAGTTATAGAAAATAGTATGTACTCCAATGACATAAGGCTTGCTTGATTTATATAATAGATTTGGATTAATGAGTAGAAAAAGAGATTTCCAATCTAACATTAGTCTCTCGATTTTTATTCTAATATTTTATTAAAGAAATCTGGCATGCAACTTCTTAGCTAATGGGATTACATAAGATAAAACCAAAATAGAGTCTTACTGCTCTGGGCTGTGCTGTAAACTCTATTATTTTGTAATTCAATAAAAGGCACCCTAACTATTGACATAGATATTAATTTCTTGGTATGCATTAATGTTCTTCAAGTGGAGAATGTTTTCTATATTTGTAGGACACTGAGCACCTGCTATATATCAGAGTTCCCTTGGCTTTGAAAAGTGATAAGAAAAAGTGTCATAGGTATAAAACATTACTGGATCTGAGAAGATAGAATAAATTTGTTAATCATTTATTTAGTGAGTCCTGTTAGCATGATTCTCTTAGAGAATGACTTTGCATATATTTTCTCTAATCCTTCCAAATCCCTGTTTCATCACCATTTTACCATTTTACCAGTGAGGTAACAGAAACCCAATGAAGTTAAGAAACTTGTCCAATGTCACACTACTGCTTAAGTAGTAAATTTTTTTTTTAACAATTCGAAACTTTTATTCATAGGAAACTTATGCTAAGAGAGATAAATGATCTCTCCATGGTCACATAGCTAATGATTGGATAAACCAGATTAACTTACTTATAGTATTTTTACATGTAAACAACATGATATATGCATATCATCTACTAAAATATGCTAAGATGACATTAGTGAGATTTCAGTTAAACCTACTTTACAAGAATATCAAGTTGATAACCAATTTTTGTAGATACAAATGGGAATATATATCAAAGGCCTTAAATATTTTCTTCCCCTTTTATTATTTATTTTGTTTATTTATTTATTGAAGTATAATTGACATACAATATTCTATTAGTTTCAGGTGTACATCATAGGGATTGGATATTTATATACATTATGAAATGATCACCATGATAAGTCTAGTTACCATCTGTCACCGTAGAAACTTATTACAATATTATTGACTATATTCCCTGTGTTGTACATTACATCCCCATGACTCATTTATTTTATAACTGGAAGTCTGTACCTCTTAATCCCCTTCTCCTGTTTTGCCCACCCCCCAACCCCTCCCCCCTCTGGTAACCACCAGTTTGTTTTCCTGTGTCTCTGTTTGTATTTTGTTTTGTTTGTTTTATTTGTTCTGTTTTTGAGATTCCACATATAAGGAAATCATGCAATATTCATCTTTCTCTGTCTAACTTATTTCACTTAGCATAATACCCCCCAGGTCCATCCATGTTGTCACAAATCGCAAGATTTCATTCTTGTTTTAATGGCTGAGTAATAGTCTACTGAATATATACCACATCTTTATCCATTCATCTATCATTGGACACTTAGGTTGCTTCCATATCTTGGCTATTGTAAAGAATGCTGCAATGAACACAGGGGTGCATATATCTCTTCAAGTTAGGGTATTCAACATTTATTTATCACATATTGGGCGCCAGGTACTTTTTTCAGTGCTTTATATTTATTGATGTTTACTTTCACAACACATTTATGAGAAAATCGCTGTGAGTTTCCCTGTTTTTCAGATGAAGAAAGTTGAGGTGAAGTTAGGTTAAGAACTTGACTAGAGTCACAGAGCTGTCAAATGATGGAGGCAAGAAGCAAATGGTCTGTACCATCTGGTCCTGGAGCCTGAGCTCTTCGTGCTACACTAACTCCACTACCTCAGGGCATAACTGCCCATGGCCCCTACACTTCTGTGGACTGATCTCTCCAAATCATGAAGTCTCTCATACCAATCATCATCTGCAGGTGTATGTACATATATGTATGTCAGCTACTTAAAAAATCATCATTGCAGAGGAGGGAAAATAAGTGTGTGTGTGTGTGTATGTATGTATATGAAGTCAAAGTGCTTCCAGTACTTTCTAACTGGCCAAAATTAACAAGAGGAGAAAATGGAAACTTGTAAAGTCATTAGTCATCAGTTTCATTATGCCACTTAAATGAAATTTATCAGTTAGCTCAACTGTTTAATCCTCATGGATTTGTTTTCATTTTAAAAGTTTCATCAGGTTATATTACCTAAATCATAATGAAGTCTGAAGAGTCTTAGAGAATGTGACCTTATTGGGTGTTTTTCCCAGGTAGTTAAGTAGGCTTTTTATCTTACTTGCAAATTTAAATCAAACATTGCTAAGAGTACAGACATTTCTGACATATCACAAAATATGTGTTTCTGAAAGACCTTATAGGCTGCAAAACCATGCACTAAAAATAAAAGGACTTATGGGAAGAAAATGTGTTAGAGTGAAACCAGTCAACATGTATGAACACTAATGAAAGCAATAACAATCTTAGAAAATACACAAGCTTGGTTAAAAAAGACAGGTTGAATTCTATTGTATACTGAGCTACAGAAATTATAGGCTTGATTTAAGTGGAAAAAGGGATGGTGGCTTGATGAGAAGGGACTATAAGAAAGTGCTGAGCCTTCTGAGTTATGGAGACAAGGGAAAAATATAGGAAAACTGTGTAATAAGAATTTCCAAGACGGGAAAGGCATATGGTCAAATTGAGCTAAAAGGAAGAACATAGGATGGATGGGGATCTAGCATAACTGCTACTTTATACTGACATTATTCTCCTGTTTATAATTGCGTATGAGCCAAATTCACGTTAGAGAAATACACAGCATTTATCTGAAAATAGATAAAAACAAAATGGCCTTTTATAGGGTAAAAAGGAATTACATTTCTCCCTTAACTCCTTTCATAATAATTATTATATTTTTAGTAAATATATTTTTAAAAGATTAAGTCTCTGTAAGGAACTATTTTAGCAATACCACATGATGGGAATTATAGAAATGGCTACAGCAAATTGTTTTATATATTTCAGGAGCAAAATATTGAAACATTTATCTTATTTCCTCATGACCTGCATGAGCTACTATAAGAAATAAGGATATTTAGGGGGCCGGCCTGGTGGTGCAAGGGGTTAAGTGCACGCGCTCCGCTGCGGCGGCCCAGGGTTCGCCGGTTCGGATCCCGGGCGCGCACCGACGCACCGCTTGTCAAGCCGTGCTGTGGCGGCGTCCTATATAAAGTAGAGAAAGATGGGCACGGATGTTAGCCCAAGGCCAGTCTTCCTCAGCAAAAAAAAAAAAAAAAAAAAGAGGAGGGTTGGCAGAGTTAGCACAGGGCTGATTTCCTCACAAAAAAAAAAAAAAAAGAAAGAATGATATTTAATTTAAAGAGATCCTAACTGCATGTGTTCAAATTTCAGTGATTATCATACTGGAGAGGTTTAAAAACATTGATATTTAGGATTTATAGTCCCAAAGGTTTTGCTCTTTAATAAGTTATAAAACGTTCTGTAAACATTTTGATATAAGAACTGAGAATCATGAAATGCTAACTCTTAGAGTTAAAATCTCCCTCCTACAGAGCATGCTAAACTTTGCTATTACTTCAAAGATGTCACAGAATTGCCCCCTAAATCCAATAAAAAAGGTTGTGGATCACATTCACCTTATGTTTTTTATTTTTATTTTTTTGGTGAGGAAGACTGGCCCTGAGCTAACATCTGTGCCGGTTTTCCTCTATTTTGTACATGGCATGCCGCTGCAGCATGGCTTCATGTGTGGTGTGTAGGTCCACGCCCAGGATTCAAACCTGAGAACCTAAGGCCGCCAAAGTGGAGCACGCGAACTTAACCATTACACCACCAGGCCAGCCACTCATCTTATTTTTAATAAAAAATTAATGTAGTTTATTAAACATAATTTTTATCCAGTACTGTAGCTTTCGTGAGGCGGTTGCCATCAGGAGAAAGGAGGATCCCTGGCGTTTGTGGTCCCTAGAGGGGACATTGCCATTGCCTTTAGTGTTGACCTCTTTGTTTTGGGAGGGTTACCTGTTTGGGAGGGGTACCTGTTTGGGAGGGTTACAAAACCTTAAGATACGGACCCTCCACTCTTCTCAAAGACAGCTGGAGACACCTTACACTTGCATACAAATGCAGTTTGTTGGGAAGGTGCATGCTCTGTTCTGTAATATAAGTTGGAATCAGCTTTCGCATGTCTGGCCTTTTGAAGAAGGAAAAATTGCTTTCCAGAAGGATATTCTAACAGTAGAATTGTAGCCCTCCACCTCCTACAACGTGTTGTGTAATATTGAAAACCCAAAATCTGGGCTTAATTATGGCTAAATAACCAAAGCCATGGGAAATGTATTATGGTCTGTTCTGATTGCTCTCCGTGGACCCTAGTCTTTCCTTGGCTATGATGTTGAGAAGTAAAGTCAGAGGAATGTGCTCTCCCTTTCCTTCAGCCTCATGTCTAGGCAGTAGCCAAGGCCCGTGGATTCTCTCTCTGAAATACTTCTGGAATTGATCCACTTTTTCATCCTTAGGGTCAGTATTTTAGTCCAACCCAGATCAGCCACCTGTCCAACTCTGACCCATTTCTCACGCTGCATTCCAAATAATCTTTTAAAAATACAATCTAATCTGTTCACATTCTTACTCCTTGGTCATTCAGTTGATTGCCCTTGGAATAGAGTTTTAGTTTGTTTAACGTGGTTTAAAGAACCCTCCAAAATCTGGACCTCTGCGTGTCTCATCTCTCACCATCATCACCTTGCTCTCCCTGACCCCATGCTCTAGCCAGACTGGAATTATTTCAGTTCCTAGAACATAACTAGGTCTGTCTTGACTTCCAAGTTTGTGCTGTTCTCTCTGGAACTCTGTTCACCTGGCTCAGGGTCACACGTCAGCTTGGATGTCTCTTCCTTCTGGGACTGGGTTTCGATCCCTGATTTGCGCTCCTGGAGCACTGTGTGCCTCCTACTTTTGTAGCACATATCACATTTTGAGCTGATGTGTCAGAAATCATTTCCCTACTGGATTGTAAACTCAATGAGGGCAGGCAGTGTCCTTTATTCATTGCTCTGCCCTGCATCTAGAAGAGTGCCTGAAACATATAGGCCATCCATAAATCTTTGTTGAATAGAATGAAAAGTGACTAAATAAATGAATGAATGAAGTAGAAGGCAACCCAGTATATCAAAGAATCTATAGGAGTGGAGACTATAAAAAAGAAAATGCAAATGGCAGGGAGAATTCAAGTATGTTAAGAGCCAAAAGATTCTTGAGCTTTAACTTTTAGGAACTCGTGGTTGAATTTAGCAAGGAGAGTTTCGGTAACATAGTGGAAGCAAAAGCCAGAGAGTTGTAGACTTAGAAATAAATATTGTTTAAGGAAGTGACCACAGCACATAAGGCCTGATCTTGCAAGAAGTGTGACCCTAGGGAAGCAGAGATAACGGTAAAGCTAGGGAGGATGATGGCAGGAAGGGGTCTAAATGTGCTTGCCTTTTTTTTAAACTTAGTACTGGAAAGACTTGGATGTTCTCGTCAATTTTTCTACCACTTTGTCCTGCTTTCCTGATACGTCACGGGGGAAAGTTCTATAAATATTTCCTACTGCAAAGTGAAAAGAAACACGTTTTAAAAGACTGATTTATGGAATTTTATTTAATATTTTTTCAATTTTTGAGGAACGAAAACTTTCTAGATTTTCAGTCTACCTGAAAGTTAAGCTGTTGTCTTGACATTTGTTTATGAAAATGGTTGTTCCAGTTTGTACTGGAGTATGAAAACTGCATCTTTAACTAAGGCAGTTGTTTTGAAGTTCTCTCCTCCTTCCAGCTACTCTTAAAAATCTAGACTTTGGAATTTAATCTTAAAACACTTATTTCTCTTAAATCACAGATTTTGGCATGGCTAGGTCCGAGGTCTGATATTGGACGTTGGATATAGCTATTTGCTTTTACTGTGGAGACTTCATTCTCAGGCTTCCCCCCTACCCCCACTTCTAGTTTGAAATCTGCTCTTTAGGACCTGCGGTTGTAAGAGAGGCTTTCTGTGTTAGAGAATACCTATGGAGTGTTTTCCTTGGGTCTTTTTACAAAAACAAGGTTTTTGTGCTTAATTCACTCCTAGAGTTTAAATGATGGAGCGCCCCTTAACCTGAAAAATAATGCATCCTGGTTATTAATATGTGGCCAGTACCTGGGTCATTATTCTCACTATAGCAGAGTTAATCACTTACTAGTAAAAGGGACAGAGCATTCAGTATATTTAGAGGCTGTTTAATCATCAACTTTGGGGATGATTAAACTCTTTGAGTTTCCGAGAACATATATCCTACTGCTTGCCAAGGCTTTGTCACCAAGTTTATTACTTTAATTAATTTGTTTTTCCCTTACCATGTTAGTACCATTCCTACAACCAGCTATGTACTGAATTCAGCAACTGACCAAACCATTTCTGAAGTTACTGCTAATGTTACACACAAAAACCATCACGAGGTTAGTTGAAGAACATATTCTGTATTCCTGGCTGACAAACACAAGACAAACATAGGTTTCCGAGGTATCAGCACTGTGTGCATCTGTTTCATAGTGTAATTTCATCAGTTGAACAGATGAAGAATGCTAATTAGTTTGTTTATGCATATGTGATTTAATGAGACTAAACACTTAACTGATCTTCAAGTAAGCACATCTTGTTTCCTGTTGCTGTTTTTACTTTAATAAAAAACAGTGTTAGGCACATTTTCTGGAAATCATAGTGCTGTGCAATACAGAAGAAAGAATTTCAAGGAAGAGTGATGAGTTCTGTCCTGCTGCACTGAGATTGAATAGGAAGACGAGAATAAAAATATTGGGTTTGGGGACAAGGGTTGAAATCCAATGTTACTGAGAAGATTAAGCTTAATGGAAGACTTTTATCATAAACTATATTATATCAAACTCCTAAGTCCAATACTAAAATTCTAATATGTACCAGAATAACGAAGCAATTCTATAATTTCATTAGATCCAACTATAATCTTGTATTTTTTATTGCCTTCCTTTTTTTTGAGTACCCTCAAAAAAAAAATTCTAGCTTTTCTTCTTCTAATTTCTTCTTCTTCTAATTATTGTAGTTATATTTTGATATAATTGAAATCATGACATTCAGTTAATACACCTCTTCATCCTGAAAATTAGTATAAAATAATGGCATTATAATTTTTATAAATAAATAGTTATTCAATATTATCTACTACACTCTCTTTTATTACTTCCAAGTTGTTCAAAACTGGATCCACAGGGGCTGCTATATTTTGGGGGTGGGATGGGTAGAGGAAATGAGGAAGTAAGTCTATCCCTGTAGTCAAAATTATATTTGGATTAAAATGCTTCAGTTAAGTTGCTCAGCCTTTTACAACCAGGGGTCGGCAAACTACAGCCTGTGCGCCAAATCCTTTGCCTATTTCTGCAGATAAAGTTTTATTGGGACACATCCATGTCCATTCTTTCGTATATCAGCTGTGGCTGCTTTCATGCTGCTATGGCAGAGTTGAGTCATTGATAGAGACCTGCCAGGCTGAAGAATTCTACTTTCTGTTCCTTTACAGAGAAGTTTGATGACCACTGATCTAAACCATATGTGAGGACAAGAGTTAGAAAAATAGTGATAGAGTTACGTCGAGATGTACTGAAGACTGAGAAACAGATATCTGTGGAATTGAGTCTTAAAAGATATGTGGTTGAGAGCCTTAGATGGTTAGGTCTTTCAGTATCCAAGTAACCATACTGCCTATCAGTAGCCTCCTGAGCTGGACAGCTTCCTATTCTATTCTGGCAGAATGTTTTCTGCTCATGAATATATAGGATCTTCCTTGTACCTTCTTGAAGATTCATAAATAACCTGTGATCACAGGTTTTGTGTATGACTTTAAATAATAGAGAGTAGCAGCGGGTTCTGCTTCTGGCCTGTCAGCGTCCGTAATCTTCCCCCATACCTAACATCCCACGAAACCCCAAGGGCTGTCAGCTGTTGATTTAGCTTCCTTATTTGTTCCAGTTAAGAAGATTAATTGTCCATTGTTCTGAACTTAACTTATTTGTGACAAATTACCAACTCCTGCTTATACATATTAACAACATATTAAGAGTTTTGAGGCTCATAGAAAAGAAAAAAATAGTTGAACTCCAGTTTTAAAGACTGCAATATAAGGCTTTATCATGGATGATTCAAATACCACCAGCCAATGAGCAGGAGAATTATGTTCTTGTTTGCTTTTTAACATAAACTGGAAACCATATCTTTAAGCCTGATTCTTTAGAAACTAGTGTAACTTGGTGATATGAGTTTGGGTTAATAGAAAACGCATTGGTTCTGGAGTCCTGTGGACCTACATTTGAACCTCAGTTCTGTCATTTTCCAGCATTTCAAATGAAAGAAAATGACCTAAACTTTTGAGCTCTGGCACATTGGGGATACTAATACCTGTGTCATGTGGTTGCCACGAGGACTAAACAATTCCTGTGAGGCTTAAATGTAAATACAGAGTGCCCAGTCCTGTGCCAGGCACATAGTAGGGATAAGTAAATGGGGCTTCTCTTGCACTCTTTTTTGTGTTTTTTGATTTTCCAAGAATGGAAATAGTTGTTTTGGACCCAGTTAATCAAAATCGTTAACATTGTTGATAAGCTGAACTCACAACCAAACAGTTCCGGTGACAAATAACTAATGATAAATGGGTTGTGACATCGACAAAACAAAAGTACAAGAGAAAATTTGTTGGAATGGCCTTGTGTACAATTTCAGTGGGCCTCTGGGAAGAGAGACCTTCTTGATTTACTCCAGTGTTGTCTGAATTCAGATTTGGAGACCCCTGCAGATCCAATGCATGTTCTTAGGGATCAGGAGTTCTTTGAAAAAAATATTTTTTGTTTTTCATTTTGACACTATTTTAAAATTGTTTTACTATTTATAGAGACAAGTATCTTCTTTTGCAGTAATCATTTCAATTAAATGTTTTTTCATCTAAAAGTCAGTATTTCAGATCTGAAAACATATACTTGGGCATTGTTATATATATATTTGTTTCTTTGGGTATGTTTGGGAGACAATTGGTTTATGCTATTCTGATTTTTCGGAAATTTCGGAAATTTTCAGCATAATTAGAATATAGTAGTACTAGCACTAATAAAACTCAGATTGAGCCTTAGCTTCTTTCATAAAACCATGGTGTTCCACTCATGAAACAATGTGGAATCAAACTAGACTAAATGGGTTATAAAAATGGAAATCAGTAGTTTGTACAAAGGACATTTTGGGGAAAATTATATTCCATTTGAAAAATATTAAAGTATTATAAGCAAGTATTTTACTGGTATACTAAAATGCACACATGTTAAATAAAGATCTTTACCAAATGTTCTCCGCATTTTATAATTGACATTTCCACCAGAATTTTTTTTTTACTTGAAAACGCAATACGACTGCATGGTCTTTGCTTTCTCACACCTGTCTTTGTTTTCATAAGTGTACAAAGTCATTCTTCTTTCTGTTCTGACTTTCTGCTGCCCTTAGTCACCTCAGTCACCAGTGTCCTTGATCTGATAGTGGCTTCTGTTTGCATGTCCCATGTAAGAAGAGCAGCTCACCAGGAGGAGATTGCAGCAAGGTGGGAGGCCGTGGACACCATGTTCTGCACGAAGCTGAAGGATCTCAAGATCACAGGGGAGTGCCCTTTCTCCTTACTGGCACCAGGGCAGTTTCCTAAAGAGCCAGCAGAAGAGGTAGCAGGAAGCTCAGAGAGCTGCAAAGCCGCTCTCCCCATCTGTCAGGACGTTCCTGAGAAGAATGTACAAGGAAGTCTTCCTCAAAGAAAGACCAGCAGGAGCCGAGTCTATCTTCACACTCTGGCAGAGAGCATTTGCAAACTGATTTTTCCAGAGGTGAGTACTTCCCCTTTCAAGATTTTACTGAAATTTTGAAAATTGTAAAATAATGTTTTCTAAGGAAAATGTAAACTTTTGCATTCTTACTTTCGTGGCTAAAATAGATGTAGACTATTTTCTGGAAATTTATAAAAACATTCCTTTAAGGCAATCATTTTTTTAAATTGTGTTTATCTTAAAATGTTTAAGATCTTGAATTCTTTTCAAAAGGGTCCTGCACTCTGACAAGCCTTATGACTTAGAGCAACTGCTTAACCCTCTTAGTCTCAGCTTCCTTATCCATAAAATTGGAACAATAACAGTACCTACCCCCTAGAGTTTTAATGAGCAGTAAGTGTAGTAATTCTATATAGCTCTTGCCATCCCCTAAGTGCCCAGTAGTTGTTAGCTATTATTTTAAAGTTAAATTCCTTGAAGAATAGTTTATTTTCTGCTGTGCTTTCTTCTTCTAATTCCAAAGAGCATCATATATTCTCTGCCAGTTTGTTGAGGTGGGAAAATCTCCCTTTTGGTGTTGGCTTTGAGTCTGAAGTCTCTGCTCAAGCCAGGCCTGACCTGCTCCTCTGGGTCAGTCATGGGCCTGTGATTGCTAATATCTATGTGTTATTAGCTCAGACACTTCTTGATATAGCTCTGAGAGCTGCGTAGCCTAATGCCGTTTTGAGATCTGGAGCACTTTTTTGCTAATCCACCTGTAAGAGAACTCTGGGGACAGGGCATGTACCTAATTAGGTCAAATATCTTATGAGTAGAGGGGGCATGTAGAGAGCTCCTCTCCTTCTGCAAGGCTAAAGAGAATAGCAGCTAAAAGTCTTCGTGAAGTCTTCCTCTCTCGGTCAGTGTTCACAGTTTTGTAGACACTGTCTTAACCTATGAAATTGGACGTTGATATAATCAGACTCCAGCTATCATGATCCACTGATAATTTTTAATTGACTCAACATCAACTCTCAGCTTTTTGCAAAGCACTGAAGAACCACAGACTTGCTGACTTTTTAAACTGAATGGAACTTCAGAGGTAATCTTGTTTAATCCCAAGAAGGACTAGAGAAGTTAAGTGACTTGACCAAAGTCACATGGCTTTTGAAGAGCAGAGCAATTACTGCTATCAACAATATGGGCTACAGTGATTGAGAAAGACGAAACTTGAATTGAAGCTTGAAGGATGGATAAAGTAAAATCAGCAGAATGTTGAAGGAGCATATTTCAAATATAATATTAGCACAATAATGCTTTGGTTAATGGCCTTTGAAATGGAAATACTTAATTATTCTCACCCTACTCTCGTCTCTAGACAGCCGGTTTGGCTGGGATAAGGGATGTAGCCCTTCTCAGGGAGTTGGTTGACATCAGTCTGGGATGCAGTTGGTACTCTCATTTCCAAGGACAGAGTGAGATGCCCAGAGATGAACAGATGGTGATGATGGAGAAGCTAGAGAGCTTCCATGCTTTCCCTGAGTCTTGTCATTACCATGTTGGCTTCGTTATTTTGTTTTATAAATTTTGAATTCCTACAATAGAAGTCACACACATGTTGGAATCTCTTTTAAAAACATTCTGAATACCAAATATAGATGATATTTTAGTTTTTCTCTCTCTTTATTTAGACTAATCTGTGTTGTTCATGAACTCATAGTAATAATCATCAATATTTGACGAGAGTGTCATGTAGCAGAGAAGGCAAGGCTATAAGAATTCTAAGGGGCGGAAGGGGGGTACATTTGGCATTAATGACTAGAACTCCTCCCCGACAACTGAGGCCATTTGCCTTATCACAGGAAGCCACAGTTGTAGCACACCAAAACCCAGTTACTGCATTGAATCTATTGAATCAGATATCCTCGTATAAATGATAGTACCCCAAGTTGAAGACCTCATGAGGCTAAGAGGAGATGAGGAGAATCATGAAGTCTCTGAATGTCTTCCAAGATATTTTGGTTGCAAGAAGAAAAAAAGAAACTGTATTATAATTTATCCTTATGAATTGAAATATCCCTGGTCTATAAAAACATTAGAAATTGTAGAAAAGTTAAAAATAACTGAAATAGCAACTTATCCATAAACCATACCAGTGAAATTCTATTCAGAATGCTTACAGCAATATTGCATCAAATAGCAGTTATTCCTAATGTATTACTATATGGTGTACTTGCGAGAAAAGTACTTGTTTTAACAATGAGTATATATCTATCCTTTATCAAGTCAAGAGATAATTGTTAAGTAAAGAGAAGCAAACTTGAGAGTAACACTTTGTTTACTTCTGTGGACTGGTGCCCCCTCTGTGAATCAGAAATTCCACGGTGTCCAAGGATTGTGGATGTCAGCAGAGCCCCTTCCTCCAAAACTCATAATGGAGGCTTTCCCAAATAAAAGAAAGTTTGAATGCTGAGCAACTAAAAATCTATAGAAGGCTGCTACACAATATTTATGTATATTGAAATGTAGGGAATTAATTTTGAAGGAAATATTGGCTTTAGTCCTACAGTACCATACTAAACTAAAAATCAATATGTAGACTTGTTGGGATATGGAGTATCTGACCCCCCTAGAGCAGTCCTGCAGTGGTTGATCTTATGTCATGAGGCCTTGAGGTTGACTGTGTATGACAAGTCTCACTTAAAGTTGGGTCCTACCTATGGCTTTATTGTGGACCTGTGTCATCCCAGGGTCTAGGCTCAGGACATATTATAGGAACTACAGCGACAAGGTAGGAAACTCTATGCACCGGCAGTCTTTACCAGTAAATGTCTTTCCTGGAAAGCTTGTGGAGTTTGTTTTGAACTTATAGTAATTTTCCAGAGGAACAATGGTATATGATGAAAGTAGGTACTCACAGAAGTCTGTTAACCCATAACATCACTAAAGTATGCCACTATAGCTTTGCTAGGACTGCAGCACTTTTCTGTTTAGAAAAACAAGTTCTGACTCAAAATGGAAAGTCAGGAATACATCTACTCTACCAACCCCAGCAATGGAAAGAAGGACCATTTCTCTTCCCCTCTTATGATGACAGCATATGTGTTAGGAAGAAAGGACTAGAAAAAAGAATTTCCTGGTGACAGTGGAAAGGACATGAAAGACCAAGAAGAATCTTGACTGAAAAGAGTAAAAGAGTGTGCCTGGTGGTTTAATCAGAAAGGTAAAGAGGAAGAAAATGATGTCTCCACTAGTGTTTGGGAGAAGGAAGGAAAAATTCTTCAGTGGCAGAATAGGATGGATTTTCTTTCCTCATTGCCTATCAAAAGTTCCTGGTCAGAGCAGCAATTCATATATAAACAAATATAATTCAAATTATTTTAAATTGGAAACAATCAAAATTTATTTGTAAGCAAGCTAAAAGAGTAGCACCTCTGTACTTGGCTATATATCGCTTCACTGATAAAATTTTATATAGTAAGCCTTCAAGACGTTGAATAGCTGACAGGGGGAGTGTTGTTCCTTCATTCATTTATTCCATCAATATGTTTTGAGCATCTCCTATAGCCAGGTCCTCTTCTAGGTGCTGGACATACAGTGATGAACAAAACAGGTATTTCCTGTCCCTTTGGAGCTTCTGTTCTAGTGGAGGAGACAGATAATAAGAAAAAAAACTCAAGTAGCAAATGCATGAAGGAAAACTGGAGCTCATGCACAGAGTCAGGGACCCTCATTTTATTGATGACCCCTTTTCCCATATGAATATGTTTTACAGGAAGAAAGAACTTACAGCAACCTGTGGTTTCATGGGTTTTAATCCACACTAATATTCTGGTGTTAGTCATGTCAGAGGAACTGTCTACCAAATGAAAGATCCTTGAGAAATTGAAGCTTTTCAAGCACCTTGGCTATCTACCTCATTTACAGTCTCCAATGTAATGTTACCTTTCTCTTTCCTTGATATAAAAGACTGGTAAGAAACATGCCCATATTTTCCTACCTGAACATGTTCCTCACTTGCCAGGCTTCCTGCCCTTTGCCATCATAGAGGTCACCAGGACGTTGCTTGGAATCTGACTTATCCAGTGATAAGTCACTTGCCAATCTTTCTTTCATCCTGAGACAAATGTATCCTCCCTCTCCTTATTTGAACAGTCAGAAATATTGTATACATTGCATATTAAATTTTCTTTTATTTCTTTTCAGCATTTGTGTTCTCTTTCAATAAATTTTAAATTTCTTTTCTAAGCTCTATATGCACTTTAAAACTGAAAGTCTTTTTCATAACTCATTTCATTAAAACAGAAACTTGCTCTATTTTGCTTAACTCGACTACCTCACTTGACCAGTGGAAACTCTAAGATAGATATAAATAGTTCTTAAGGAAAAAGGAATTTCCCGATTTGGAACATAGCCAGAAAATTCTTCACTTTCCTCTGGGCAAACTACAGAAGGAATCAACGGTTACATAGACACAGATAGATACATATGATTTTTATATGGAATGCAAAAAAATTGGCAACACTGCTTTCCAATGCTCTACTTCCCACTTATCAACTAGTTAGAGACAATGAGCTGCTAAGAGAGATTAAGAGATAGTCAACAAGTATTTATGAAGTATAGAGGCTTACATACAAATATCTTGCAATACAGGAAAGCTCATGAAATACTCAGAAGTCAATAAAAGACAGTAAAGCAATAAGTATTTAGTGAAGATTATTAGTTCAAAGAAAGAAAATTAGTACAAGATAGAGTAAATCCAAGATTTGTTTCAAATCAACAATCCACTGACCTTGGTGAAAGCTTGGATTTAAGGGATAAAAGGAAGAGTTAAGACAGAGATAGCTCCAGAGTTTTCTAGACCGGGAGTCATAAATGATATATGAAACATAAATATGCATTTGTAGTTAAGGGCAGAGATTCCCTGGGTTGGCTGGGTGTAGAGTTTGTGAAAGGAACAGAAATTTGCTTGGCTTAAGCTGTGCTGAGATTAAAGTATTGGCAGCTCATCCAAGGGGATTTCCTGACCCCGAGGAAGTGATGCCCACGATTCCTTCATGAAGGCCTGACATTATCAAACTGGAGTCTTCTATTGGGATTCCAACTCAGCTCCACCTTGTTTTGTGGCTATTAGTGAGACCACCCACCAAGCAAAGCCAGTGGGCCACAACCCACATCCAAACTCAAATTAGTCTGAGCTCATTGTTTCTTCCCAAGCTTGAAAAACCCACAGAAAATCAGTCCCCGTTTCCGAAGTGTAAATTCACTACACTTGTCATTAAAGTAATGATGTTTCTGCTTCGTCATAAGAAACTTTCAGAACAAATTTTTGAAATATATATCTTCAAGTAAACTGCTATTTAAGGGAATATCTAAAACATTTGTTTTCAATTTTCAGTTTGATTTGCTGAACCTTGCACTTCAGAGAACGTTGGCAAAACACAAAATAAAAGAAAGCAGGTAAATTGAACCTCTTTAGCTGTGTGAACCTCTTATTACAATCACTGGTACTGTTACTAATAACCAACATTTATTGAATGTATCAACATTTTTTGAGTTATTATGGCATGCCAGAAACTGGACTAAGTGTTTTAGCTGCCACAAATCTGAAAGTAAGTGCATTTATTTTTCATATTTTATGTGTCAGTAGGCTCAGGTTTATATAAAATGTTTAGGATTTCACAGCTGTTTAGGAAAAGGCAGAACTGAATTTCAAGCCTGGGTTTTTCAGAGTCTATGATTTTAACCATGTTGCCAAATACTGCAGCTATTAACAAGCTCCCATAAGGCCTATTCTTTCTACTAAGGGGTGATTTCGAAAATATTTAACAGGTAGGGCATGGATCCCAAACAATCAGAATAGACTCCTTGCCTGAAGACTACTGCCAAAAGGCCCAAGCAGGGTCTCAGTGCTCCCGTCCCCACCTCCCCGCACAGATGAAGCTTTTAGCTGCTGCCTCAGGAGGAGGTGGAAGGATCAAGAGGGTAAGAAGAGGGTGGTGACCCAGGGGGCTTGGCGTTGCAACTTTTTATTAATCCTTCGGAAAGTGTTTCTGTATTTTCCTAACTGGTTTGGTTATATGAGTGTGCGCTGGCTGAATATCAGTTCTGTTTTTACTCTCTTCTTGTATTCTGTCTTTGAAATTTTCTTTAAGAAAGCTTTCCACAGAGGCTTAATATATAAGGTGATTTTTTTAAAAATCTGATTTATGTAGTTACTTTTTCAAATATATCTTGGCACATTTACTGCTGTAGATCACTTGATTGGCCTTGTCTTTAGTTCCCTGATATCTCAAGGATTATTTGAGTTCTAAGTAATAGAATAAATGCTTGAGTTCAAATTTGCAGAATTGAACATTGAAGTTTTGCAAACCAGTACCACTGTCAGGAATATTTTATAAACTCACTCATCTGCCTACTACTCATGAGTGGATAATCTGTTCTGTGGATTATCTGCGCTTAATTTTCCTTGCTGACTAACTGGCCCCAGACTGCAGGCAGCAGGCAAGCCAAGAAGGGTCACAGACAGGTCCAGAAGGAGACAGTGTGAATCTATGTGTCTGAGGAAAGCTTTGTTTACATGAGTGATAGGAAAAGCATTCCAGAACGCCTCTGACCTTAATTCTCAGTCAAGCTGATAAGATAGCCACAGCCATTGTAGCTGTGCTACTGTGTCTGTCTGCTTAAGTCTTTGGCAGCCAGTTTACTGAAAATGTATTCTCAGGGCCTTGTGTTCTGAAACGTTCCTAAGCTAGATGCAGACTTTCAGTTAGGTTGTGTTCCCAGCAGTGTATCTCTTTAAAAAAATCTCAAAACTTAAAAAAAAAATCACTTTGTTTGGAAATCTTGAAAAATCCTTGACCGCTTCGCTGATTTCTTAAGGTTCTGATCATACTTTTAAATTGTCCTAGTGATAATTTTTCAGTTGTTGAAAGATAAGGGACCTTTTTTCTCATAAGACTGCCTGCTGATGTGCTGAATAGCTTCTCTCCACTTTGGTTTTTTAGTTCTTGGGTGTATTCTCTGTTTCTGGTTTTTTCCCCCATCTGCTTTTTGGCAGGTCGGCTGCCATTTCTGCTGCTCTCAGTTTGCCAACTGCTGAACACGCCTTAACTCCTCTTTGTGGACTGCTTATTATCTTATGTGACTTGAAAAGAAAAAAATCAATATATTAAACAATAAACTTGGGCCGTGCCCTGTGGCTGAGTGGTTAAAGTTCTGCATGCTTAGCTTTGGCGGCACAGATTTGCGGGTTCAGATCTCGGGTGCAGACCTACTCCACTCATCAGCCATGCTGTGGTGGCATCCCGCATACAAAATAGAGGAAGATTGGCACAGATATTAACTCAGAGCAAATCTTCCTCACCAAAAAAAAAAAAAAAAAAAGTCAACAATAAACTGGCCCTAACTGAAGGACTGGAGTCCCGCTCTCTCCCCTCCTTTTTTCAGGTGAATGAATTTTAGCACAGTCATTATGATATCTCTCTGGGTTGTTGCACAGAGAGGTTCTGCTTTCTTTCTTTTTCTAGGACCTTTTGATCACATCATCATATGTATGAACTCATGACTGGAGTGTGTGTGTGTGTGTATGTGTGTTATGTAAGACACACACACACATTTCCTGGTGCACTTATAAGCTTACACTTCCTTTTTTTCTTTTGAAGGTAAAGATAGGAAACTTATTTTGAATTGCACTATGTGCTGTTTGGACTAGCAAATCTTTGCTCAGGTCTCATTTCATGGGTGCTGGGAATTGGCAGAATTAAGAGTTCTCTGAGCAGATTTGCTCTCATCCTTTAGAAAAAGAAAATAGAAATTGCTTAGTTGACAAAAAGAAGCAAATCTAAAGACTGATTAATATAATATAATATATAACAAGAGGTTTGGGGATCTCTAGATTAAAGCTAGATGTAATATCATATAGTGATCCTCAACCAATTTAGATAAGAAAATATTTCTACCTAGTATTTTAAGTAATTATAAGCAAAATACCTTTATGTGATCAAGTAGTGGACTTAGCAATTTTCCTTCTCAAGCATACTTTTGTACATGTATCATGTTTTGTTGCACTTGGTTTAAAATTTTAGATTTATGCCTGTTTGAAAACTTGGCTTATGTAAGGGCAAACCAAACCACAAATAGAACTTGGATGTCTTTTTAATATGCTTAGTAGTTTGGCAAATTTGGTCATAATCAGTCATCCCTATCAGAAATCATAAAAAACAATTAGGCAAACATAAATCAACAAGTCTTCCTGTAGAAATTACCAAAACCTTCTATCAATCAAAATGTGTGCTGTTATATTATCAACTTCCATGCTATAGAAACCAGTGCAGTAATTGAATAAAAAATAGATTTCTTTAGTTCCTAATTTTTATACAAGATCAAGGATAAAAGTTTAATGTAATAATGTCTGAGAGTTAAATATATAGAATGTAAAACTCAAAAGCAGAATATACTATATATTTGCTTTAGGAAAAAAAATAGTGATACTTAAAAGTGAAATCCATCAGTATGTTGATTTTTCTTCTTGGTTGAATTATGGAAAAATCGTGGGCTAATTTATTACCACCCCTTCTGGGCCATTTCATACTCCTGGTTCCTTACCAGTGCAAACCTCTATAGTCTTAGCCTATGTAAAGTTAACTTAAAAGATAAAAATACTTCGTAAAAAACGAGGAAACACTCTATATCAGGTATATTTGGGGATTTTCCAACATTGTTTTGGGTTTTATATGTCATTGCTCCTTTCCTGTAAACTTGATAGTCAAGATTTGCCTCTACAGAAAAGGTAATTTAAATTATTTTGTCTTCACTTCTGTATGTTCTAATCTGAAGTTTTAGCATTCATTTGTCAGTTTATAATTTAAGTTATTGAAATAATTTCAGGAAATCTTTGGAAAGAGAAGACTTTGAAAACATAATTGCAGACCAAGCAATTGCAGCAGGTAATAGAATTGTTTCAGTATGCAATTAGGAAATAATTATACTTGTAGAACTAATATTTTACCTGTAAATTAATATTTGCTATTAGTAGAAAATATTTACCTGTAGAACTAATATTTTCTTCAAAAGTATTCGTATTTATTTGTTGGTTTCTTCCAGGGTGAAGTGTTCAAACCATGTATCATGTTAACGTAAAGAATAGCTCTGTTTTGTACTATACATTTTTGTTTGACCTAAAACATTTCCTCTTCTTCTAATGTTTCTTTGCTGAGAAGTAGGTGAAGCTGCATGGGAGCCTGACTCATAGACATTTTCATGCTTTGGCCTTGAGCTTAGAACTAAGTGTTCCTAGTTTATGCGTGAAAAGTTCTACTCAACAAAGTAAAATAAAGAATTTTTTTAAAGGTTGTAAACAATCATGAGAAAAAAGGTTAACAGTGTTCTCATATTAATAATTAGTTTGGGGGAAACGAGTAGATGAGTAACTTTGTCATACTGTTTTTTTCAAAGTTTGAGTACGTGGACCAACAAGTCCAAAAGTACAAGATATTAATAATTTAGTAGTAATAATAATGATGATGGATAACTTATATTGAGCCCTTCCTAGGAGCCAGGCCCTATTCTAAACATAATCCCCACACATCACAACAATGCCATGAAGAGGGCACTATTGTTTTTCCTGAGTTACAGATGAGAAAAATGTGGTACACCGAATTGAAAGAATAAAGATTAGGGAAGACATTGTAGATATATTTCCAATATATTCCAAACACATATTCATTCAGGTAACATTAAACAACAAGAATGCAATTTTACTCAGGAAAAAAAAGAATTACTTTATATCATCTTTAAAGAAAAATGACAAATTGAGTTTCATGACCAGTGATTTCCAATTAATTCCTGTATTGGATGCTTCTACTCCTGGAGGCTCTCCAAAGGGGACAGTGCCCCTTCATCAAGATGTACTGTTTTTGTTGTTAACAAGGTGGGAGAGCTTTTTATGAAATGGGCTTGATCCTGTAATTCCAATTTTTCTTTATGGTTAAGTTTAAGGCAAATAAAAAGTTGTATATTATACTCAGTTGATCATTCTTTTTTAATTAACTGATTTGGGATCTTTATTCAGAGTTACAAGAATTTTAGAAACTAATCTGTGTAGGTAATTTGAATATAGGTGGTTTATTTTGGTTGGAACTCCTATTACCAGATATAAAGGGAACTAAATCATCAAATAAAATAATGTTAAAAGTAGTAGTAACAGGGCCGGCCTGTGGTGTAGTGGTTAAGTTTGCAGGCTCTGCTTCGGTGGCCCGGGGTTCACGGGTTCAGATCTAGGGCACGAACATACATACCGCTCATCAAGCCAAGCTGTGGCAGCGTCCCACATACAAAATAGAGGAAGATTGGCACACATGTTAGCTCAGGGACAATCTTCCTCAAGCACAAAGAGGAAGATTGGCAACAGATGTTAGCTCAGGGCCAATCTTTCTCACACACACACACGCAAAAAATTAGTAGTAGCATCACAGCTCTACCTGTGATGACGTATTTGATATGGCAGAAAATGTATTATGTGCTTTCAGGAGTTCCAGTGGAGATCATCAAAGAATCTCTCGGTGAAGAGCTTTTTAAAATATGTTATGAGGAAGATGAATACATCCTGGGTGTGGTTGGAGGAACCCTCAAAGATTTTTTAAATAGCTTCAGTACCCTTCTGAAACAGAGTAGCCACTGCCAAGAAGCAGAAAAGAGAGGCAGGCTTGAGGATGCCTCCATTCTATGCCTGGATAAAGATCACGACTTCTTAAGTGTTTACTATTTCTTCCCTAAGAGAATCACGTCCCTGATTCTTCCTGGCATCATTAAGGCAGCTGCTCAGATATTGTACGAAACCGAAGTGGAAGTGTTGGTAATGCCTCCCTGCTTCCGAAATGATTGCAGCGAGTTTGTCAATCAGCCTTATTTGTTATACTCTGTTCATGTCAAAAGCACCAAACCATCCCTGTCCCCGGGAAAACCCCAGTCCTCACTGGTGATTCCCGCTTCTCTCTTCTGTAAGACATTTCCGTTCCATTTCATGTTTGACAAAGATATGACAATTCTGCAATTTGGCAATGGCATTAGGAGGCAGATGAACAGGAGAGACTTTCAAGGAAAGCCGAGTTTTGAAGAGTACTTTGAAATTCTGACTCCAAAAATCAACCAAACGTTTAGTGGAATCATGACTATGTTGAATATGCAGTTTGTTGTTCGAGTGAGGAGATGGGATAACTCTGTGAAGAAATCTTCAAAGGTAGGAAAAACATAATCGTATTTTGAATAGGAAATAAGTTATTTCGTATTTAAGGACTAGAAACAAAAACGGTAGAATGTGTTCAAATGTGTTGATAAAATATCTGTGTTTAAAACAATTTGAAAATACTTTTAAGGCTGGAATAAATTTAAAACAAAATCCTTTCTGCATTCATTTGCTTGCTTACTTGACCCATTACTTCACAAATATTTATTGAATGCAGTCTACCTTTTAAAATCCTTATGGAGTTTTATAACTGAATTATATAAATATTTATTAAAATCTTTGTTTTCAATCATCATCAAATAGCTGACTTAATTTGGAATAATATAGGGTATTGTTCTACAATAAATAAACAAAAAGTATTTGATTCTTATAGAAGGCAACTAAATGGATTTTTTAATCAATATTTAATAGACATGGAAAAATCAATAACTTGTTTGATTAATTGTTAGAGAATGTGGGGAGAAAATGTTATGTCATCTCATGGTAGAATACTGGTTCATTGTTTAGTCTTAGGAAGGAAAGTTTGCTAAATCATAGCTGATAGTACAAACAAAGCTAATAGAGAGATACTTTTAGATCCGCCTAACCCCAGCAGACACACAATTTGTTCCCCCAGATGGAAACAGCTTTATTACTTTTTATCATAAAAATAATATAGCTAAATATTTTAAAAATAGGTAATACTTTAAGATGTTCATTGCAGCAAAAAATTAAAAACATTAGTTATATACATTTTTGTTTAAAACAAAATAAAATGCCATTTACAACTTCTTTTTTATCACTAAACAGTGTATTTTGAGCATCCTGCCATGTCATTAGATGTAGGTCTGTTTCGCTTTTTCAAAGGCTGTTTGGTATCCCATTATATGATTATTCTTTACTTTATTCAACCAGTCCCCCATTGAAGGATATTTGGATTATTTTTGACTCTTTTGCTGCAGTGAACACACATGTACATATTTGTCCGCACTCAGAGAAGGAGATCTTGTGATCCAGAATGATCGCTTGAAGCCCCACCTCTCTCTAAGCTTCCATGGTACACTCCTTTCTGCTGGCTGCTACTATCCAAAAATTATAGTAACAAAAGCATCAGGACGCCACTTAGTGAGAAAGGCTTGAAGCAAGAATTTTTTGCATTGTTCATTGAAAAGCGTGATTTCTGTGTAGTGTGTGCTCAAATATATTTTTGAAAAGTCTGCATGCATTTTAGAACTCATAGGAAATTGAAACTCTAAGAAAGCATATTGTTCTTTTCCAGCAGGTAGAAAAAATAGAGTTTGAATACAAAGAGATTATCACCATATCTACTTCCTCTCCTTTCGTCTCAAAAATGTGTTGAAAACTTGAATAAACCAAAATTGGTTTTCCTTTGCCTCACAGGTTATGGATCTCAAAGGCCAAATGATCTACATTGTTGAATCCAGTGCCATCTTGTTCTTGGGGTCACCCTGTGTGGACAGATTAGAAGATTTTACGGGACGAGGACTCTACCTCTCAGACATCCCAATTCACAATGCACTGAGGGATGTGGTCTTGATAGGCGAACAGGCCAGAGCTCAAGATGGCCTGAAAAAGAGGCTGGGCAAGCTGAAGGCCACCCTTGAGCAAGCCCACCAAGCCCTGGAAGAAGAGAAGAAGAAGACAGTCGATCTTCTGTGCTCTATATTTCCAAGCGAGGTTGCGCAACAGCTGTGGCAAGGGCAAGTTGTACAAGCCAAGAAGTTCAGTAATGTCACCATGCTTTTCTCGGACATTGTTGGGTTCACTGCCATCTGCTCCCAGTGCTCGCCGCTGCAGGTCATCACCATGCTCAATGCGCTCTACACTCGCTTTGACCGGCAGTGCGGAGAGCTGGATGTCTACAAGGTAGGGGGGGAGCAGGGAAATGCCCATTTTACAGGCAAAAGTTGCTGAGAAAAAGCACTGCAGCTAGAATCTGAGTTATAATGTCAATGGAAGGCTTTCTTTGCAGGGCCGTGCAAGCCACATCCTGGGAGCAGGCATTGTGCATTAATCCTGTGGGTGTTCTCCAGGCAGAAATAGCTCTGAATCTGCTCAGAAATAGAGATAATTATTCCATGAAAGGACTGCCACATTGTCTTCTCAAAGAATAAGCACAGAATGGAGAGGTGATAGACTGAGTGGAGGAAGGGGTATAGGACCCATGAAAAGGTAAAGTTTAAAAGTCAACGAACTTGACACTTGACTTGGAAACTGAGTTGTTATTAAGCACGAGATAATTAAAGTGTGAGTTGTACAGGGAAAATTCATCCTTTGTTTCGGTAAAAATAAAGAAACGTGTATTATACAAATTGTCTTTAAATAGATTAATTCAATACAGAGTTAACATGATACTTTTCATGGCTGGTTAACAGAAATCTAAATCACCTACTTAAGATATTATTGGAGAGAGGACAAGGCCAGACACATCTGGATGAGACAGGCCCTTCTTTAAAGCTTGTTCTCTACTTTACTTGCTTTGTAAGCTGAGAAAGTTAAATAAACGTTCTCATTTCTGAAACAGAGAAAATAATATCCACCCACAGTTTCTATGCATGAATAACATACATTATGTCCCATAATTTTCATAAACAAGACTGTGATAAAGATTATTGTAAATAATATCTGTTATTCATCAGGCAGCAGGATTTATGTGCTGAGTACCCATGATGTACCAGGCATCATTCTAGGCACTAGGGCTGCGCAGTGATTGTCCCTGACATGTAATAAACTATTCTTTTTTCGTGTAACTATTATCAGTAAGAGAACTAATGAAGAGATTTTTGTCTGCTTGTTTCTGTAGAATTAAAACATTTTTTACTGGTTTAAAGTATTTTGCATTATTTTAGCTATTGGCATTAAGAATAAAGCATGCTTCTCATTTGTGTGGCTTGAATCATCTTGTAATTTGCCACATAACAACAATGGCATTTCGGAGCTTAACCCAATCTGAAATAAATAAATTATTGAGGAGGAAACAAATATTATTTATGGGAATACATAAGCCCCTTCTTTGTTCCAGTCTAGATGCTAGAAGTAAAACTTTCCTTTTTCAAATTTCTAACAGGAAATTCCAGACAGAGCTATGATTCCCTTGGGAAAAAAAGAGGTCCATGTATAATTACAGATAAAATAATTGGCTTCAGTTAGGTTAAGCTTGATGGCCTCTTGTGGAATTTACTATATTTATGTGTAGATAGTTTCTATCTTGAGAATGGCTCCTGTCTCAGAATTGTGAGAAAGAGGTCTTGCCCTCCTTTGCAAACTGCAGTGATTACTAGCAGAAGAAGTCGCCCTCTTCTACAAGTTGAAACTTTTACGAATTTGGTTATTCCTATCAAGTGTCAGACTCTACGCTCCTTCCTACAAGGATGGTAGCCACAGAGTTCCCTGAATAATCCAACCAGAGCTCGAGCTAGGTAGTGAATCATCTTCTCCACCAGTGCTCATTTCCACCTTCTCGTCATTTCTGATTTTGCATGAAAATACCGGGAAACTGTTACAAATAAATAAGGAAGGGTCTTAACCATGGAATAAATTTAAGATATACAGAATGTATAACCATAGGCTGACCTATGAGTGCAGTGGCTTCCAAGAAATGGTCAAGTTTATTTATTCCAGGACCTGATTGTACCAGGACTCTATTTAATTTTCTTTTTTGTCTTTCAGTCTTTTGGTCATTTTTCTGTTTGTTCCAGTATTTCTTTATCCACTGTTTTAGCAAATATTTACTGGTCATCCAGCATTTGCCAGCATGGGTGGGCACAATTCCAGTGAGAAGGGTTTACATGTGGGGGTGAGGATGGTGGCACTGAAAAGTGCCAGATTTCCATATGGCATGCTGAATGCCTGATTCCACTCACATCTGTACACAGTGCGACAATGACACAGAGAATAGGCACCTAACACAAATTGGGGGGAGGGTACCATTTCTCCTCATTCATAGCATTTATTGCGCACCTGTGATAACGTTAGCTATTATGTGAAGCACTTTTTATGTATTCATTGCTGAGGAAAAGCTTATGGGAGGCGTTGCTGCCTGGTTCATTTATTAACAAATATACTGGGCACTGATGATATAGGGGTTAATAAAATAGATGAACTCAGAGAACTTACATTCTGTTCTGCTGGGGGAAAAAAGGACAATAAACAAATGAGTAAATTTATGGTATTCTAGTTGGTGTGATATTCTGATTAAGGCTAAGGGAGAGAAGTGCGGAGGGTAAGGGGTGATTGCTATTTCAGAGAGTGGTCAGGATAGCACTGTCTCATAAGGCGAAGTTTTAGCAGGAACTGAAGGAAATGAGGGGCAAGCCAAGTGGTTATCTGCAGGAAGATTATTCCAGGCAAATGAATAGCATGTGGGGGCATGTTTGGTATGCTTGAGGGATAATACGAGGCCAATGACATTGAGATAAAGAGAGCAAGGGGGAGAATTAGGAAATCAAGCCAGGAATTAGCAGAAAGGTCAAGAAGAACTTTGGAAACATTAGAAGGGCGTTTATTCTGAATGAAATGGAGAATCACTGAAGGTTTATCTCCCTTTCTCTTTTCCTCTCTCACCTCCATCCCTCCGTTTTGGAGGCTTTGGATAAGACGAGAGATATGATCTGATAAATTACAATAAATAATTAGGGAAGAAAAATGCCCCAACTATTACAGTTTGGTGAATTACTTTTGTATTTAAATTAGCTGTTAGCTTTCTGTAGTCAGTATCACAGATAGATAAAAATCGCCTGTAACAACAACAATAATGACAATGATAATAATAATGCTTGGAATTTATATAATAGCTTGATTTCCAATAGGCTGCCAAGCACCATTGTGTCTCTCTCCTGGTTTGACATCTGATTTCTATACTTTCTAGTTAACACTCATGTAGACACTTCTAGTTGCTATGGGAACCCCAAAAATCCTTTTGAAAACCTTTCGATGTCTTAGTTTTACATTGCACATTCCTACTAAATTCATATGAAATTGATTGAATAGTGACTTCATTCAAATCACTGTGTTTTGTACTGAAAGGATATAAAATCAGTGAGTGATCCCAACATCTTTAAGCAATTTATTATAAATCAAAAATACATCATTTACTTCTACAAAGCCATTTTATATGGTGAAAAAAAAACCAGAAATGAAATGATATAGTGAGTCAGTGGCAAGCCTGGAGTGGAAGCCACCTCCTGACATTGTGTTCACAGGACCGTGCTGCCTCTCAGTGCGGTGCCCGGATCTAAGGTGTCTACACTTTGTGATTTCCTGAAAGGGAAAGCCATTTCTGAGAGTATCTGATTTACTCTGATTTTCCGTAAGGGCCGGAACACTTAGATTCTTGCTATATGATATATGCCATGATTCTTCCTGAGTTTTTATTTGTAATATGGAAAATCTGTTACGTGTAGGTGGAGACCATTGGCGATGCATATTGTGTGGCAGGGGGATTGCACAGAGAAAGTGATACCCATGCCGTTCAGATAGCGCTTATGGCCCTGAAGATGATGGAGCTCTCTGATGAAGTCGTGTCTCCCCATGGAGAGCCTATCAAGGTAAGGCAGATCATGTAGTCCAGGAGATGTCATGAGAGCAAATGCTTATTAATTAGTTATTGAAAGAATGATGTATTCATCAGGGTTTAGTTGCAGAGAGCAAAATCTCTAACTTGTGTAAGCAGGAAGAAATTTACAATAGGGTGTTAAATGGCTTACAGAATCATTAAGAGGACTAAAGAAGCCATCTATAAGTTGAGCTTTCAAAAAGTGGCTCCCAGAGAGAACCACTGCTTTTTCCAGGATCAGGGAGCTGGCTCCTAAACTATACCACTATAGCCACAGTCAGGAAACTGCTGTGTTCAAAAAGCTGCTGCTTCTACTACTGGCTACAGAGCAAAGCTGCACCTACTATAATTTGAATCAGCAACATGGAAATCCTGCATCATGACCCTCGCGAAATGAGTGACGGAAACCGGGCTCTCCGCTAAGCGTGCCATAAAAAACCCCAAGGCTTCCACAGTTGTGCTTACGCTTGGAAGCAACAGAAGGGTAGTCACAGCAGAAACCCTGGCTTCCAAATCTCCTGCAAGTGTGTCTAATTCACCAAACCGGGGCCGGCCCGATGGCGCAGGCAGTTAAGTGCACGCGCTCCGCTGCGGCGGCCCCGGGGATCGCCGGTTCAGATCCTGGGCATGCACAGACGCACTGCTTGTCGGGCGATGCTGTGGCAGTGTCCCATATAAAGTAGAGGAAGATGGGCACGGATGTTAGCCCAGGGCCAGTCTTCTTTAGCAAAAAAAAAAAAAAAGAGAGAGAGAGGAGGATTGGCACAGGGCTGATCTTCCCCACAAAAAAATAAAAAATAAAAATAAATAAATAAATAATTCACCAAACCTAAATCCATCTAGAAACTGTAAAGGAATTTGGAAAATGTAATTTTTAATTTTCCAATCCCTGCAGGGGAGAACTTTACACTAGAATGAATGTTGACTGCTAAGCCTTCAACATTTCCCAGGTCACATAACATTCCAAAAGTTTTAGATGAGCCAGATCCCAGAATAATGTCTGCATATGAGAAAGTAAAATTAACATGCTAGGCAGATAGAGCATGAGCAGATTATCTTTGCCCCACTTAATTTTTATACAAGTCCTCAATTGATAACCTTCAGAAATGGGCCTTTGAAGTAATGTAGGATCCTATCTGGTATGCTACAAAATATATAGAGAAGGAAGAAAGAAAATATAAAAAACAAAACTATAATATTTAGAAATTTAGCTGTGGCTCTCTTCAATCTTAATAGAAGCCGTATGTCTAAGCCTTCACAAGTATTTTCTAAGTTGACTGTTGCAGTTATGTGTTGCTGTGTGGCAGACTTCCTTAAATTTTGTGGTGCAAAACCATAAACCTGTTATTATGCATGGATTCTGTGCATCAGTAGTGTGTTTTGTTTTTTGTTTTTTGTTTTTTTTGTGAGGAAGATTAGCCCTGAGCTAACGTCTGTTGCCAATCCTCCTCTTTTTGCTGAGGAAGATTGGCCCTGGGCTAACATCCGTACCCATCATCCTCTACTTTATATGTGGGACGCCTGCCATAGCATGGCTTGAACCAGACCGCCACAGTGGAGTTTGAGAACTTAGCCACTACGCCACCGGGTTGGCCCCTGCGCTTCAGGAATTTTGATGAGGCTTAGCAGGGATACCTTGTCTTTACTCCACAGTATGTGGGACCACAGCTGGGAGTACTCAAATGGTTGAAGGCATTTGGAATAGTTGGGATTGCACCACTTGGAGCTGGAGGATCCCTTCCAAGATGGCTCTTCTCTTACACGCCTGGTTCCTTGGTGGTGATGGCTGAAAGACTGGGCTCAGCTGGGACTGTCAGCCCAAGTTTTTACACATGGTGCTCTTGCACCACAGCCTCAGAGTAGTCACGCTTCTCACATGGTGGCTCATGTCCCAGTGAACAAGATCGGTGGAAGCTGCATGACTTTTTATGACCTAGCCTCAGGAGACACACAGTGACACTTCCATTATATTCTATTGGTCAAAGCAATCATAAGCCCACCCAGAAGGGAGGACACTTAGACCCCATGTCTTAATAGGAAGAGTGAGATAATTTGCGACTGTGTTTTAAAAACATCACAGCATCTGACTTTTCCAAACTTAGTTTCTATAATTGCACTTTTTTAAAGAGGAGAATTATATATTTCTTTCTCTTTCTATTTTTTTTCTTTTTCAGAGGGAACTCATAGCATCAAAGTAAATTTTTAAAATATCCAGATTAACAATAAAACCAGTGATTTCCACATAGGCATTTATAATTAAAGCATGTATGTTTGAGACAGGAGGATTAGTGACATGATTTTTGTTATTTGTAGAAATGTATTTTTAGAGTTTTGCAATTGGGAGGATTATTTATAACTAGTTTCAAAGATAATTACCTGGTTAATAATAGTCTAGCTTTAATGACCTGTAAAGTGAGATGTCAAACATACCTTTTTATTTGTGCTAACCTACAGTCCCTGGGAAATCTGATGGCCTTAGGAGCTACCCATGAAATGTCACAGAGGCGGAAGTGAAGAGTATTTTTTGTAGAGAGAGAAACATTAATATGTGTCAGAGGGAGCATATTGTGACGTAAACATCGTCTCATTTAATATTTACAACAACATTATAAAGAGAAATCCACAACTCACAACGGACAAGAGCAGTCAAGTCTCTCATGCATCCGGGTTTGGAGTCATGTCTATCCGGCTTCACAGCCCAGGCTTTTACTACTTCCTACCCTGCTACCCCATGGAATGAAGCCAAAGTGAAAGTATATAAAATATTTCTTTTTTTCTTTTCAAACTCTATATATTTTTCTACAACATGTAGTATGTACAAATCATCTATTCGCTTTCCTTACCAACATCCACCCACTCAGGCTTAGAAAACTGTAGTTGGACTGATGACAGAGACCAGAGGGCTGAGTGTGGCCGTGAAAGTCAGTAAGTGCAAAGTGAACTTGGAAACAAACGTCTGGCGCCCCAGCCTTCCCATCCCCGGAAGCCTGTGATGAGAAATGGGCTACGTCAAAAGTGGTCCCCAAATAGAAGACTCCTCCAGCAGGTTTCCATTCAGGGCATGATATGCATCTTAAACTTTGGATTTTCTTGCTAGTGAATTTGAAAAGTTGTCTGATGAGCTGAGAGTGACATTCAGAACTAGAGAAGGGGAGGGAGAGAGAGCAGCATGGTAGGAACCAAAAGGGCATTTGCTTTATCGTCATTGTTTGGATATTTACGAGGAGAAAGTATTCATTTATTAGTATTGAAACAGAAAAATAAAAATGCTATGATAAATGTATCATAGAAAAAGCTAGAATAACTAAGTACAGAGAGAGAAACTGGTTTAACCAGAGGAGTCCCCAAAGGGAGCAAAAACTTCTCAGTTTAAATGTGCTAAAATTGTGGCTGGTATGTATAGGCAGAAGATAGTCTTTTCTCATTGTTTTTGTTTGTTTGTTTTTATTATTCGGTTGTTATACATGTAAAACCTTATTCTCCTAAGGAAGAAAAAGCCAGATGTAATAGACATGCAAGTTTTGCTGCTTAGAGTAAAACTGTGACAAAGAAGGGACTTTAAAAATAATCCAATTCTGCATTTTATAGATGAAGAAATAGTAAGAGGGAAACAAAGAGACTTATAGAAAGTCAGACTACCAATTATTAGCAGAGTTTGGTTTAGAACGTAAATCTCCTGATTCGTGATATAGTGCTTTTGTTTGAAAATTTTGCAGAATTTATGGTTTGATATCTCAAAAGCCAATGATTCTGGAAAGTTTCTAGCAGATGTCTGAAATTAGCTATAAAACTAGGCAAAACAGGAGTCTTCTGATTTCTGAATTACATCTAAGTTACTGAGTCCTTGGGCTTTGTTTAAAATGCATATATCTAATAAAACTCTTTATAAATGGTCAACTGAACATGAAAATAATGAACATGGTATCTGACTGTCATTTAAAGTATCCTCACTTTAACGTGCTTTGTTCTAGCAGTAATTTAAGAATTTGTGTATCCTCTAAGATCATCAAGTATTCAGATCTTCTAGAAGATCCCAGTTTAAGATATTCTGTCTTAATTGCTCTCCAAATCATTGATAACTTTCAGAATTCCCAAACTTTTACCCAGACATATCCTAGACTGCCTCTTATTTCTAGACATGGCACAACTCTGGTTTCCCATGGGTTCAGATGTTTCTGACTAAAGTGTATGAAGTCATTGTAATCTGGGCCTCAGTAGCTCCAACTTTCTGCTTCCTCTGTCTTTTTCTGCTTAACTGTTACAATTCCCTTTCTCATTTGTTAGTCATTTGAATAGTGGAGTAATGTTTGGCATAAAGTTATTTTAAAGTAAAATGCCTAAAAACCCACACTTTGTGTCCTGAGCTAGCTTCTTTTGCCCCTCTCTGGCAGTGCTTTGGGAAACAACTCGTGGAGTCCAGAAATTATCTCTCTTTCACTTGACGGACAGAACAGGTTCGAATAAACAGTCCATAGATGCTTTGTCTTGTCACCATGGTAACTATGATAGGTATGCATGGAAGTTGATTTCAGATATTGAAGACAGGTGAAATAAAGATGCTTTGTGTAATAAACCTAATTGCATAAATGTAGAAGAGTTAAGAGGTCTGTCTGATTCTGCACTAGTAATTCTTAATTGGATTTGAGGAGTAGAGGGAAATTGGCTGGAGGTTTTGAGGAAGGGAAGAGTGGTGTAGTGAGAGCGAATGATAAAATAATTTAGACAGGGCATTCAAACAACACTGACAAGGGGAAAGTGTTTTACCAATGACTGGGAACATTGTGTTCCTTTTTGCTTTCAGATGAGAATTGGACTGCATTCTGGGTCAGTTTTTGCTGGAGTTGTTGGAGTTAAAATGCCCCGTTACTGTCTTTTTGGAAACAATGTCACCTTGGCTAACAAATTTGAGTCCTGCAGCGTGCCACGGAAAATCAATGTCAGTCCAACAACTTACAGGTACGGATTGCACTGAGCACCTGAAATCTATTATTTTTATCGATATACAATTGTCATATTTTTCCCATTGGTTTGTTTCTTTCTCCATAATTTTTTCTTGCTTAGATAATCTTAAAGAAATAAGAAAAGCAATAGCTTTTATCATTCTCACTTGAACTTTTTTTAAACTACTCATTAGCCTCATGAGAAGGACTCTCCTGAGATATTTGTAGCCCAGCTGTAATCTTGACACACATCTGATCTTCCTCCATTATTATTCTTTTCAAAGCATGTGTTAATTTTCACAGTACTTTGGCAGGTATTCTGACACCAACTAGCGTCCTGCAGTACAATTCTGGCACTAACTACCCAGTGTTAGCACAGACCGTACAACTTATAGTGCAAGGTTCTCAACAAGACTGCCTTTAATTCAGATGCCAGCTATGTAAAAATTTTATGTTATTTTAAAAATCCAATTATAATGGAAACCCTTGAATAACAAAAAATGTTTTCCAGACCTATATGGTAGCTAACTTATACCCAGCGAATTAACTTTCTTATTCTCAGAGACAACTATTTTAGAGACAACTATCTTGTTTCTCCTTAAAGCTCCAATAACCTTTCCTTTCCAGCCCTGACTCTAAATTGATAACCTTACTTCATATTTCACAGCAAGAAACATTGCAGTCAGATAAGCACTACGCCACCTTCATGCCATCCATCAGCGTGGCTACCCCAGTACCCTTGTCTTGGGCCTTTGTTCTTGTTACAGTGGGCCAGCTGCCCTGCTCCTGTTTGAGATCATCCCCTCCAGTTTTGCTCAGAGTACTGTTTATTTTCACCTTCTCAAAAACTTTTCTCCTGAAAATAGGTGCACTCTCTCTGATCAGTTTCTCTGATGGAATGATTATTTCTGTAATACAGACATATCTTTCTATTAACCTATTAAAAATATGTATCTTCCTTGTTTCCGAGTCTGGTTCAGCTACCCCCTGTATTTCTAATCCTTTTTCCAGTAGAACTCCTTACAAGAGTTGCCTATGCTCATTGTCTCTGCTTTCTCACTTCCCATTAGCTCTTCAGTGGACTCCAATCAGTGTTTGTCCCTTGCACTCCACTGAAATGGTTCTTATCAGCGTCATCAGTGGACCTTGCTAAAATCATGGTCGGTCCTCTCTCCTTATCTTCCTCAGCGTCTCGGTAGCAACTGAATGGCTTGAGCACTCGCTTCCTTAAACATTTTCTTCTTTAGGCTTTTGTGACACCACACACTCACCTGGTTTTCTTGTTACCGCATGGCTACACCTTCTCAGTGTCTTTAGTTGGTACTCTTTCCCTAACAGACCTTTGAATGTTCTAGTGCCCAGATTTCTGTCCCTATTCTCATCTGGGTCTGAAGTTTTATGACTCACCTTTTTTATCTCTAGCTCATCCCATAATTCTCCACTGAGCAACAGAGGTATATAGCCTATTCTCTATTCTACTTGCATGACTAATTAACGTATTAAAATTAATGTGATCATAAGTGATTTCCCACACACACCAACCCAATGAAACCCACTGCCCACCCAGCCAAGCTTTATCAATCTCCTTAAAAATGGCACCACCATCTACCTAGTTACTTAGACCATGTACCTCAGAGTGATCATTCCTCTCTCACCGTCACAGCCCACCACCTCCACCTACAAATTATATCCTGCATACAGAGCTGTTCTCACCTCCTTCAGTACTACAGCCCAAGCCAAGCGACCCTTATCTCTCCTGCCTGAGCCAACCCAGTATCATCCTCATTCTTCTTCCTGCTTGCTTTCTTGTACATGTCCTCCCTGCAGTTCATTCTGCACACAATAGCTGGATTATCTTCCTAAAGTATAAATGAGATCTTGTCATTCCTGCATTAAAAACCCTCCATTGGCTCCCATTGCAAGCAGAAGAAAATGTAAATTTGTTACCACAGGTTAAAATGTTCTCTTTGATCAGTGTCCTGCTACCCTCTGCCACCTCATTTTCTCCCACTGTCTCCTTCACTCACTGATCTCCTGCCCCCCGGCCCCATTTTTATTCATTGGACTTGCTAAACCGATTCCCGAATCAAGGATACTTGCTGTTCCTCTGCTTTACACTTCTCTCCCGGGTCATCCTATGTCTTCCTCCTTCTCATAACTAGACCTTAAGTCAAATATCACTTCTCCACAGAGATATTCCTCAACTGCCATAGCTAGAGGAACAACCTTCCCCTCACACACCCTCATATTATCATCTTCTCAGCTCATATCTGTGTCTGAAATGGTCTTTTATTTATGTGTTTATTGCTGCCTCCCCTTGTAGAATATTAGCCGCTTGTGGTATACATTCTGTGTTCCCAGCTCCTAGATCAGAGCCTGGAACACACTAGGAAAGCGATAAGTATTTATTAATTGAGTCTTTGATATGAAGATAACTCATGAGAACTGGAAAAGTCCCTAGGGATCATTGTCATGGTAATAACCTATAGTCTGACCAGCTATGCCAGTTGGGATAAGACTCAGTACCCTCAGAAGATATGATTCTGCTCTCTTTGGATGATTTGAGAGGAATCATCCTATTAAAACATAGGAGTCAGTCTGATGCCTATGCTCCTTTCTCACTTTTCAGTAACATAATATGTGTCCGTGTGCATGTTGAGGAGTCCTTGTATGTATATCTGTCTTTTGCATACAAAAAGTATGTCTTTCTGCTTCTTCTATTTTAATTGTTTTAAGCAGTATAAAACTCAACTCTTTAAAAAATTGTCTTTTGTTCTACATCTCAAAGTCTGGTAGTCTTGAATCATGATAGAATACATTGATGTTAGCTAATCATTTTACTCCCAAAATATAATTCAGGATCTCGAGTCTCCCAGTGGAGGAGCCTGACATTTGAATGTCCATTTTTGGCAACGGGACAAGGCTCATAACTTACATCCTTAGATTCACTATATTGGCAATGTTACTAGAAATGCACATACAGGATTTTACACTATAGTGTTAACCTTTTTTTAATAAAATATTTTTATTACAATAGCAATATATGCCCACTTTAGAAAATTTATCAAATCAGAAAGTTATAAAGTAAACAAAAATAATTCATAATCTCACTATCCAGAGACAGTAACTATTCACATTTTTTGGTTTTCTTCATTATTTCTTAGTATATGTTTATATACACCTAAATGATAATGAAAATTTTATTTATATTGAAATTTCAATGCATTTGCTAAAGTCATTTCTACTTTTTTGTAGACAAGTATGGTTTACTGATTTTTTCTTTTTTTACTGATTTGAGTAATAATTTATTTACCTTTTATTCTCACATAAGAAATATTTATATCTTATCTAAAGGGCAAGTGATGATCAAAATGCTTTAATTAGGCAAGAAGTAAATAATGTGAAATGCTTTTAACAACGTTTTTAAATGGTTTCTTTAGAAGTACTCTTATTTTTTTCCATATGATAAGAAAATTTGAAAGGGAACAGATAATTTGAATTTCAGTCAAAAGTCCATGCTTTGCGAAATTTTATTAATAATTGGATTATATAAAAAAGACAAAATTTTAGTTTTACTCAAAGTTCAGGACAAGCAGTAGACTCTATTAGAAGTTGTACAAATATAAAAGGTAACTATTTCTTTGGAGAGCTTTATTGGTAATACGTTGAATTCTGAGATGGCATTTCTCAAATAATAAAGTAATAACAAACACAGCTTCCTTGATATATTTATGAAACGTGTAAATTTAAGACACGAAATCCATACCCACACGCACACACAAAAGCCTTACCTTCAAACTTCCACTTCCAAACTCTAATCAATAATTTAGAATGCAGCAATGTAATGACAATTATACATTTCTTCCTTTTAAACATCATGAGGAGTTTTACTTTTATTTTAGGGAATAATTTTCTGCATTTTTGTTTGTTTTTACTGAAGTGCAGAGAACTAACAGAGACTAGATTAGATATTGTTTGTTCTAGGTTGGCAGATTAATGAGAGGTTTATGTGGCGATCCAGGGATCATTAAAGACAAAAATGGTTGGTGGGGAATATAAATGGATGTTGTCCAATGTGGGTGGGTTAAGTTGACCTAGGAACTCCTATTTGCGGGAGGGGTCTGAGGACATAGTGACAGAGAAGCAGGACTTGAATTCCGTAAGGAGGAAGAACAAACAGAATAGGTGAATATAGGAGAGATGACAAGAAATAGGAGAGCTGATGCAGCAATTTGGAGGAAATGATATCTGGTCAAGAGGGAGGAAAGAAAAACTTCCACCGTGTGTGGACATCTGCATTGGGAGTGTCACTGCTATTCTTGGGTCTTACTACCATAAAGCTTTCGTCTAAATGGCTTTATTTTTCCAATCTGTTTTTCTTATAAACTCTGATCTTTTTTTAAAGATGATTTAATGAACATTTCTAACTCCATGACGTTCTAATTGTGTTTATCTGTAAGTTTCTTTAAAAAGCATGGGGATTTGTATTCAGAAGACGTGTCTTACAGTCCCAAATACAGGGCTTACCAGAGGTGTGATCTTGAGCGAGGCACTTAATAAATTCAAATGATATACTTTAAAGCCACTTCTAAATGCTGAATATTTTATATAAATTTAAATACGAGATTAGGATTATAATTACCATATTTAACCAGAAATATTGGGTTGATGTGGATAGAAAAAAGAAATCCTTTATCTATCACCTATAGATCTATACATTTTTATTTACTAAACCCTTATAGTTTTATACATTTTTATATTTAATTTTTAAACATTTCAAACATACAGAAAAAAATAGAAGAAAATATGACACCCGTGTAGCCAGTACTAATAATTAACAAATGTCAACATTTTGCTATATTTCTTTCAGATCTCTGTTTTATAAAAGAAATAAAATGTTACTGTCCTGTGGCCCCTATTCTCTGACACACTGGACTCTCTGCCCCTTAGGGTTTGTGAGAGCAGCTGAGAACGTGTACTTCCTGCAGACAGCCAGGATCCCAAAGAGGGAGGCAGGAAGGCCCTGAGTAGAGTATGAGTTTAGCATAATGTACAAGTAGTTAGTAGCAAATAATAAAATTTGGTAGAACATATGAATTCCGGAAGGAAAAATACAACATGTATTTACAAATACTAGCAGCTTCTCCCAAACTTACTGCTAAGATGTGTTGCTTCTGTTTACCAGGAAGGAAATTGGGCAGAGAGAGGCCAGGAATGTCACTCTCATTTAGGTTCCTCCAGACAGAAAAACAAAGCCAGAGAAAAATAGATTCCCATTCAACTTCTCCATATCCGTTTACGACTTGCCTTGAATCCACTCAATATTATGTTTTTGAGATTTCTTTCTCTTTTCTTTTCTTTTTTTTTTTTTTTGTGAGGAGATCAGCCCTGTGCTAACATCTGCCAGTCCTCCTCTGTTTTTGCTGAGGAAGACTGGCCCTGGGCTAACATCCGTGCCCATCTTCCTCCACTTTATATGGGACGTCGCCACAGCATGGCTTGCCAAGCAGTGCGTCGGTGCGCGCCCAGGATCCGAACCGGCGAACCCCGGGCCGCTGCAGCGGAGCGCGTGCACTTAACCACCTGTGCCACTGGGCCGGCCCCAAGATTTTTTTTCTTGATGAAGTGTAAATCTAGTTCATTTATTTAAACTATTCCTAGTGCAGTGGTATGCTGACAAACCAGCTTCAGGGAGAATCCCTGATTTCTAGCATTTGCCAGTTTCTGTGGTATAAATACTCCTGCCATGGTGGGTTTCAGGCTACTGATGGTTTGAATGGCCTGCAGAATTCTTGAATGTTTAACAGTTGGCTCACACAAACCAGTAAGAGCCAGATCTAGCGTAATATAATATGTATTCTAGAGTATGAATAAGCCAGAGTCCAGGTTCTACCCATGGATAAATATTCTTCTACATATGTTTCTAGATAGTGTACATATAAGTGATATTCCCAGACCATAGGCTATACCCAGTTTCAGCTTTACGAAGCATCAATTAGCTTCCAAATTGGTTTTACCAATCCATATCCCACCAACAGTATTTGAAGGTTTCTCTTCCCCAATGCCTGATAGTATCAGACTTACTAACTGTTGCCAGTATAATGGGTGTTATGTGATATCTAATTAACACTTAATCAATTTTCTGTAGTCAATTTATTTAATCTTCACAACTGTCCTAAGAGACATGTACTATTATCCTCACTTTAAAGGCTAGAAAACTGACATTTTTGCTGCTATTCAAACCTAGATCTACCATACTTTAAAGCTTATACTTTTAATACTATGGAATTCTGTAACTTTTCATTATATATTACCAAAGACTATGCCTTATAAATAATAGGCACTCAAAAATATTTATGATTTTGTGACTATGCCATCATTTTATTAGTTTTGTTATTTTGCAGATTACATATTTATTTATTTATAACATATATATAGTCACTGATAAAAGTTAACTAGTTGAATTCTCATGTGTTGTATTCTCCTGGAGGTCTGTCACTCTTGAGATCCGGATTTCTGTTCAGTTGGTTTCTTTAATACATAGAAGGATGTCACAGCGCCAGATCTAATACAGCATCGCCATTCTATTTCATTTAGATGTGGCATTGCAGATGTGTGAGTAGAGGGCCATGGTCTGGTTGGGGAGATATGATAGTGATTTTTCTTAAAAATTGGTTTGGAGCCCAGAACTATTGCACATTTTTCATCCGTTGCCTGAATAATGGAGTAGAGAGATGCTTATTAAGTTTGTATTCGATAGAAAGCTAGAGAAGCAAATGGGAAGAGGAGCCAGTAACTTAATCAGTAAGATTGGAATTTAAAATTAGTTTAACATAATGGACAGTTAGTTAGTAGCAAATAATAAAATGTGGTAAAACAGATGAATTTAAGAAGAAAAAATATTGCAAATACCAGATAGTAAGTAGAGTGTCAGTACGTACAACGAGATCTCATTTGAGTCCTACTAACCTAGAATTCATAAAAATTCTATTGAGAGACCCAAAAGTTATTCTTATATTATTTTATGTATCTTATATAGAACTTTTCTTCCACAACTTCTTGCCCGTGATTACTTCTCAGTAATATTTACAAAATGAGTGAATTGATAAATGGATGACGTCTTACCTCTTTCAAATTAGGAAGCCTTATTCTATAACATTTATTTGTTTTTTGTTTTGTTTTGTTTTTTTGCTATTATTAGACTTTTGGATTATTTTGCATTTTTCTCCCACTACTGTGAATTGCCGTGTTAGGTTATAGATTATATCTTTACAAAAATATTTTATAATTATTTTTTCGTAATATGAGTGAAATACATTATTTGGTAGTATTCTTTTGTTGTTGTGAATTGATCCTTCATTGTTCTTCTGTGAAGATGTTTGTTAATGTCATTAAGATCTTTCTGTCAATCACACTGAAAATGGTTGGTTTATTAATATTCTCAGGAATATTCATTTAGTTATGTTGCCTTCTCTTGAGTAGACAGTTATGTCAGTATTAAAATTTAATATTAATATGTTTAATTTAATCTTTTCAGATTACTCAAAGACTGTCCTGGTTTTGTGTTTACTCCTCGATCAAGAGAGGAACTTCCACCAAACTTCCCCAGTGACATTCCTGGAATCTGTTATTTTCTGGAAGCTTATCAACCAGGAACAAATTCAAAACCGTGGTTCCAAAAGAAAGATGTTGAAGATGGCAATGCCAATTTTTTAGGCAAAGCGTCAGGAATAGATTAGCAATATATACCTGATATTAGTCTTTGGGGTTTAACTCCTTCACACATGTGTGGAACCTCTGACAGCACTTTAGGATTGCAGATGGCTAAAGAGCAGTATTAAAATTTCGGGAGCTAAGTCACAATCTACTTTTTCTTCCACTTAATATAACAAAAATGTATTCACTTCAATACTTCAACTCTTCAGTGAAAAAAAGAAAGAAACCTCAAAAAGTGACTTTTGGGGGATATTTCTATTATATAACAATCACTTATTACCTGTACTCAAAATTCAGCACATTGTATATATATCAGGTAATTGTAGTTAACTGTACAACCTGATGGAGTCGCCTGCAGTCTCGTGCCCTGGTGGAATGCCATAGTGATTCAAGTGTATTTGTGATAGTGTTGCCTTAAAACAGCTTTTTGAATGGAAATTATAGTCTTTGATACCATAAGCTCTTTGAACCTTTCAACCCTGCATTTTATTACATTTCCTCATTTACTTGTTAGCGTATATAACAAAATAGATGTTTTTCTTTCCTATTGCACTTTTCTTTTTTTAAGAAAACAAGCAATTATGGGTTAGGTGCAATATGAATATAAAATAGTTCTTCTGTAAATATCAAAGATTATTTTATAAAAATATTCTCCATAACATAATGTGTCATCATATAAATATTTCCTTTTGTTTGACTTTTTTTTTATTCTCTACATGGTAAAGGCTATTTTAATTCATATTAGCAATTTAATTCCTATTAATTCGTTTTTGTGTCATAATATTTAGGATAAAAGAGGCTTATGGCCTATATTAAAATGCAATAATTTTATTCTAATTGAATTTAACCAGAAGCAACATGGAGGTAAAGTAAGCATCCAGAGACCATATCATAAAGAACAGAAGTAAAACGTTTACACACACACACACACACACACGGAGTAATTTAATCTATTTCAGCAGACATCCTCCATTGCCATGCTGAGCCATATAAAGTTCCAATAAGAAAATCAAAGTTCAGAGGTGGGAAATAAGACTTGTCTTTTTTGCTGATAGCTTATTTTTAAGTATTTTTGTTGAAGACTGTGGTGTATGTATATGTCCTAGGAATCATCAAGTTTTTTGTCTTATTAAGTACACATCTGTGAATTGTTTATTCTAGTTGAAATATCTCAATGATATTTTTTAAAGAGAATGTTGCTATTGATGAAGAAAATGATGCTGTGATTTCACTATGGAAATTTCCAAACATTTTTCTGGAGCTTGAACTTTTATTTTTAATGATGTTAGTTTAGACTAAGACCTCTGGTGAACTCAATAACCCACAGGTTTGGTTTGGGATGAGGATTTGATTTTAAAAAGAGCTCAGCTTCAAAGCAAGAAAAAGATGAACGTATAGTTTTTAAATCAGTATTAGCAGAGCCACAGATACACTGAACTTATGTGGGGTTCTAAGAAGAACTCAGTTTAAAAGTCCCTTAATTGTCTCCATTAGTCCCCAGGCTAGCCCATGATGACCTCAGGAATAAAAAGTCTTTAAGGATTTGCCTCTCATATTCCAAGGGTACTACTATAGCTATTACAATGATTACTATTTACTAAATGATACCCCAATGTCTTGAAAGACTGAATGTGTCTCATTAAATACCAGTCCTATTATTGGAGAGTTCCATAGTCCTTGGGAAAATATAGTTATAGTCTTACAATTATATGAAGTTAATAAAAGCATTTAAAAGGAAAATAAAGACTTAAAAACACTTTTCTTTCTGGAACTGAGCCCTTATTATAGGGAATATAATAGGAAATTAAAAGCATAATAAAATATCTTTTTCATCAAATATTTAAGCAGACCCCAATGTGGTAATAATTTTTGTTTTAGAGTTTATAAGTTAATTAGAATTCAAAAAATATTTGTGTGTGTGTGTGTGGACCAGTAGAGGAAAATGTAAGCAATCTGAGTAAAAGCTATATGGGAATTCCTTGTACTATTCCTGCAAAATCTTTCTGTAAGTCTGACATTTCATCTAAATAAAAAGTTACCAAAAAAAAGTATTTTCCCAGAGAAATTAAATCATCTGTGATAGATTCTCCAGACCAGCCTATAAAGGCTCCTTAATTATGGAATACTTTGTAGACCTTAAGCAGGATGAACATATATAATTTCCATGATAGAAGGCATTCAAAATCCACAACTTGGGTTCTAAAAAATTTAAGGAATCCCTTTTCCCTCTCTGTCTTCTCCACTTTGGATATGGAGATGTGGAGAGGTATGGAAACATTTTCAGATCCAGACCACTGATCTAGGGGCAGAGACCGTAAAGGGTAAGTTCTCAAGGAAAGTAATGGGAGCTCAAGGACCAGAATAGGAGCTCTGAGGTTAGGAGTGGAATTGAGGGTGGAGAAAAGAATGAACAGAGAGGGTCTATGAAAAGGTTGGGGGCTAAGGGTTCTGAATCTTTTTGGCGGTTTAACTATCCTAAAAAATAATGTGGAGTCCCAAGACTGCTTCACTATCAGCCTGTTTCTCCTGAGAATTCTAGGAGCTGTTCCTACTATTCTGGTTTTATTGTTTCCATTCATGGCTTCTTGTCCTGTCATGTTATATCCAGTACACAAAATAAATTTGCTCTTCATACGTATTTGTCAAGCAAGCATACAGTTCCACTGAAGTTTTCTAAAGATATTTGCATCAAGAAGCAAAGAGAAATACATATTTAAAATGCCTCTTTCCATTTTGCCTTACCTCTGTATTTCCGTCTGGACTTTGTAATAAAATACAAAGTTTGAACCTAAATATTAATAGGTTCATTTACTTATTTTCATTTATTTATTCATCAAGCATTTATTCAATGACTGCTATGTGCCAGAAATATTGCTGTTTTTGGAATTCAGAGATGAAGTATGGCCCATTCTATCAAGAAAGGAAAATGAAAGATGAACGCAAGATAAATAATTACAAAATTCTGTGGGAGCACAAAATAGGAGACTCAGTGCTTGGAGGAATCTCTTGGTCTTAGCAGAATTCATCAAGCAGAGAGGGAGAAAGACATGGTCCAGGCAAACAAACTAGCACACACAAAGAAATGGAGTCTTAGAGATGCATCGTGTGTTCCAGACAGCCAGTTGCCTGGGATGAGTAGGGAGTAAGGAGAATAAGGACAGAAAGACCCTTTGGACATAAATCATGAAGGGGATGTTCGTCATGTTAAGGTGTGTGATGATTATTATTATTAATCATTATTATTATTAGTTTCCATGGAGCCCTTTGTTCAATATAAATCTTACAAGAGAAAAAGGAAAACAGAAAAAAAGCAGACTCATTGGCTTCTGCCTCCCTCCCCAACAGTTTTAAAACTACTAGGCAAGGGAGACATCAAAGAAAGACCTCAAAGACGTTAAAGAAAGAAATGTGTTTTCGAAGGGCAGTGTCAGAAACAGCATGGATAAGGGTGGATATTTCCTTGCACAGATGACTAAATGAACATTCTTCTGTATCTCAGAGGAAAATGATTCATGCTATATCCAGGGTGTTTTACCACAAGTATGAATATAAAGCTGGGATGTCTGGCATTGGAAATTCACATTACTCTCAAGGTTGTTAGCCCTTCAGGTCCTTTGGTGAGAAGGAAGGAAGAGTTGCGTCAGAATTTTACTAACCTTTCTTCCATATTATTTCTCCTTGATAATGTCGGTCACACCAAGGTAGACTCTGCCCTGGCCTGTCCTATGGTTAGGTTAGAAGCAGTCATAGGACAGAACAGGGTGTTCTATGGTGGGACTAGCAAGTGAAAGGGATGGATGAAGGAGAGTATCTACTCCAAACAGTGGCAGGGGGTGAGACATGGCCCCCTGAGACTACCCAGCTGGGAAAGTGCAGCTTTACATCAAATGGAGCTCTGCATGCAAAGACCTAATGAAGCCTAGGGCTACATAATACTTTAAACCCACATTCAAGTTCTTGTTAAAGCAAAGTTAATAGTCCCAAAGAGAATGGGTTAATGACTTATAGCAGTAGTTTTAAGTGTGTGGATTTTACCTGGATAAATCATCATTAATAAGTGAAAAGGAATCTCTTTGATACATATTTGTTGGGACGGCTTGATAGATCACTACCCTTCACTGAACAGTACAACATCAAGAATTTGTTTTGCCTGATTGTGCACGTTGATGCTATTTCACTCTTTAGATGTCTGTACTTGGGAAGTTAAAGGAAGGCAGATTTGAAGGGTGGCAGGATGGAGGGATAGGACACCTGTGAGAGGTGGGAGGGCAGTCATGAGAGGAGCTAGGCCAGAGGTGTTGCAATTCCTGAAAAGAAGGAATTACCATCTCCTGCAAAAGAAAAACTCAATGTTGTAGAGATGGTGGGGAAGTTCAAGTTTCTTGTCTCAAGACAGGCTAAAAGCAAGGACACCAAAATGTAACTTTAAACCAAAGTTTACAGTGTTATAATGTACATTCTTTGTTGAGACTGTTCTCAAATCCTGGGAAATCTTTGTATTCTCTAACGGGAAGGAGAAGAATCATTCCTATTGTGAAAGCCATGAGCTTATGGAAGTAATTAGTCCCTTGTCATCTTTGTTGAGTTCAGTTTCCTTCTGCTCTTAGCATGTTTGCTTGCAGATTTTAGATAAAGTGTGGCTCCCTTTAAATGCTTCTTTTATTATGTTGATGATGTGCACTCATTTGGTATTCTTATATTAAGCCACGTCAAACATTTTACATTTTATTGCCATTTATATTTCTCGTGAAGTGGCTTTGCTCTTAACCTATCTGTCACAGGGCATCTGTTTGAGTAGCTCACACAATCCACACACTTTTTCATCCAAAACTATTTCCTTATCTATGCCCATTTCTCCCCATATTCAATGCCTGCAAAAAAAAAAAATAGCATAGGCTTCATAAATAAATAGATTTTGATAAAAAAAAGAAAAAAGTAAGCAAAAGGAAAAAAATAGTGATCTTCTAAAAGCCAGACTTCTTTTATCATCAGCGCAGATTCTTTTCCATCATAATAAACTTAGTTTCAGGAAAATGTTAATATTTGAGATTTAAACAATGAGATAGCAATCAGGACAAAATTTAGATAGCAAATCTAAGACTTAATCTCAAATATGCTGGTAGAAAATTTTGGATAAGGTTGTGCTGCCCTTCAATTTTTTAAGTATTTAATGTCAAAATATTAAATTGCAAATAAACCTTACAGATTGTGAAGAAAATTGCTTGGCAGAAAATGACTGCATAATGTACAAATCTTGAAGTATTTGCTAAGATGTTTGTTTAGTCTGAAATGTTTTCAATCCATCTGTATTGAGGAAAGAACTACGAGGTAGTCTTAGAGAAAACTAAAACAAAGCAAAACAAAAATGCTATGACAGAATTTGGACAATCCAATGTATTATACACCTGGAGTGAGAGGAGCAAAACTAAAGCCTTTTGGAAAGTTATAGCGACAATGGTCACGGAATTCTGTACCTTTAGAAATAGCGATGCCCAGTGACACAGGCGTGTGCAGCATCCAGGCAGTGTTCGACCACAGTATGCTGCCTTCTTCCCAAATAAACTGTATCTTGAAAAATTGAAGTGAATAAAAATATATTAGCATTTGAGATTGTACTGTTCCTTTACCTCCTCCCACATGTAAATTAAAGATGCCCTGCAAAATTTTATTACAGAACTTGATATTCACTAATCTAGAGCAGTGCTCTCCAGGCTTTTGGATTCCTACACACTATTAGTAAAATATTTTAGTACATCAATAATATATTATAATATATAAAAATAAATATTTATATTATTGATATTTTGATTAATAAATATAATATGATCTCAATCTGATATACTACAATATAATACTATAGCTTATTTTATTTTCTAAATGAGCATGAATATAAGTAGAAATTCTAGTACTTTCTTCACTTACCCCAGTGAATCATGTTTATATTTTACTTTGGAAACTGCTACAATAGGCCGTGGAGCTTCACTTTTATCGAGTCACATATCACGTTGAGAAGTGGATAAAAGATATAGACCATCACCCCTCCAAAAATGTGCATGTGCTCTTATGCCTTAAGATTTCTATATACTTCCAGAGGTTTGGGGAATCCCTGCAATCTACTCCTAGACGACCTCAGTGAGGTAGCATAGACCCTCAAACTAAGAACCTATTATCTAGAGGGGAAGAAATAGTAACTAATGTTTGAAATGAGAAAAGAATGAATAAATGGAAGAAGTCTGTGACTTTTGGTCCAGATGGAACCACTTCTGATTTTTGAGGAATAAAAGGAATTCGTTTTTTTGGTCCTGTTCTGTGGAATGACTTATGAGCTTCACGTACAGGCAACTAAAGTTTTCTTTTGCTGCAAATATTTAATATATCTCTCTCTAGCTTTTGGTAAATGTGCATTGTTAGAGATATCCCAATTTTTTTTTCTAATTTAAGTACTTCTTTTCATTTTTCCTCTGTGTAAAATAGGATAGCTGTTGGACCTTGCATTGAAAACGTTCTTGATACTAACAGCATTCCTTTTATTATTATTTTCACAGTTGCTTTAAATAACATGTTTATTTTGAGTTCTGCTTCTGGCAGAGTTGCAAAGTCTATCAAAAAGTTATCCTGTGTCTCAGAAGCTTGTTAGATATTGCTGCCACATAAATATTGTAATAAAAGTGTTAAATAAAAACCTTCTTAAAATTTAAAATGAGTTCTGTTTAAAAAGAAAAATGAACCATTGAATCAAGTAAAAACAGTATTGTTCCAAGTCACCCAAATACATTTGTTCTGATATAGGTCTTGCTGCTACACATAGAGGAAACGTTCAATGCAACGGTGTGGAAAAACAGGACCAACACGTATTATTTCAGGCTTTTGCTGTGTACAGGTCAATGAATCCAAAATCCCTTTTCAAAAAGTTATTGTTAAATGCAGTACTAATATAACCAATATACATTTCTTTAGGTATGTAAAGCTCCTATTTCCAACAAAACTCAGACTCAAGTTTTCAAATCACACATAAAATCAAAAGTATAAAAAAAAAACCCTAAATTTAAGAATAGAACTGTACTTGGCTTCTCCAAGTGTAATGGTTAGTAGCACAAGTTCTGGGGTCAATTTGTCTCGGCTGCATTCTGCTAGGAGACAATTTTCCATCACTCCTCTTACATTTTGTAGAGAAACAAGAGTACCAACTGCCTTTGTTCTACACTATCTTTTCCAATGTGTTTGAATAGGAAACAGCCTTAGAAAATAGAGATAATGTCTCCTTGCAGAGCAAAACGGCAGGCATATTTACTGCCCATTATTAAAGATTTGTGTTCCTAAGCTCAAGGTTTGTCTCCTATAATGCAACCCACTGTGTGTGCAGGGGTCACTTGGCTGTCTTCACTTGGTGAAAATTGAGGCCCAGGGAGACAGTGCAAGATATAGCTGATGCTCTCTGTCTACTATCATAGTTGTGAGTAATGAAGTCTTTTGTCTCTGACCCAAGAATCTTGTGTCTTCTGCCAGCATCCATGAAACTGGCAGTTTAACTTGTTAACTTGCAAGTAGTGTAAATTTCACACTTCATAGTATTGACAGTTTTGGCAATGAGAATGGGATTCTGACAGAGACACAGCTTCCTGGAAGAGGAAGGTTGAGGATCTTGTAGGCTGATAACAGGATTTGAGGAAGAGTCCATGAGAATCAATGGCAAACATGGTGACCAAATTGTGTGTTCAATGGGATGTTAAATAGTCCTCCATTTTATTGTCTGCTAGTGAAAAAGAATTAGGGAGGATGTTGCATGTCAAGTATCAGAAAGGAGATTCAAAGGCAGCTGCCTGAACAGTGGCTTGGTTGTTGCTAACACTACTCTGTGTGAGAAGACTTTCTCCCCAATTAGGCTGCCAGCCTATTGTCGTAACTAACACAAAGGACAATTCTGGGTTAAAGGAAGGTTCTGACCCTCTTCAGACAACAGTTACAGAGATCAACACTTACACTCAAGGCAAAGAAAGGAAATTTGTGTGATCTATGAGCAGAAACTAGATGAATTATTAAAATTTTGGCTAGTTCACTTGGGAAATGAGTGTGCTAGATGCATAATGCTTGTTAAGGAAGAATGGCAACAGTTGGGAAGTCTTAAGGCTTAGTCCTTCCTGCAGCCTTTCATGCCAACCTTAGATCTTTTCAGAGATGACAGTCAAAGACCTTGAAATTTTTCTGTAGTCCTGGCTGCCATAAGGGAGCTTGGTTCTCTTGGAGAGATTTCCCTGAGATAGAAAAACTCCCATGGAAAACCACAGATAAGGTATTGTTGTGGGTTGAATTGTGTCACCCTAAAATTCATGTGTTGAAGTCCTAGTCCTCAGTACTTCAGAATGTGACCTTATATAGGAATAGGGACATAGAGGATGTAATTAGTTAAGGTGAGATCATACTGGAGTAGATAGACCTCTAATCCAATATGAATGATAGCCTTATAATAAGGTGGTATTTGGACACAGACACACACAGGGAGAGTGCCATGTGATGATGAAGGCAGAGATCAAGGTGATACAAGTAAAGGAATACGAGTTATTGCCAAGAAACAACCAGGAGATAGGTGAGAGGCATGGGACAGATTCTCCCCCATACCTCACAGAAGGAACCAACCCTGCCAAGACCTCGATCTTGGACTTCTAGTCTCCTGTACTGGGAGACAATAAATTTCTGCTGTTTAAGACACCCAAATACTTTGTTTTGGCAACCCTAGCAAACTAACGTGGGCATCGATCTATATTTGGACCTTTAATGCCCTGATTTGGATTTACAATGCTGGTCAAAGTGATTCACTGGAGAATGAGAGACTGATGTAGATAAATTATTGAAGGTGGACCTGCAGCCCTGGAAAACTCCCCTAGACCTTGCATTTAAATTGGATAAGAACTTAAGGATATTTTCTTGGTAATGGTGCAACAAATGTCCCAGATTACGGTGATCTCCTTAAAAAGAAGTTGCTGCTATGCAAGGCAATCCCTTGTCAGCTAAAGTGAGCAAACCCTACACCCCCAGTTGTAATACATTGTGGCTGTGGCTGATAAGTCAAGGGATGCCCAAACTGAAATAGATGGTGTCAGTAATGAGGACCTTACCACCTGCTCTGGAATGTTGGGCAGGCCAAAGACCTTGGAAGTTCCTTTGGTCGAGCCATGAGCTGCCATCATGTACTCCAAACTAAAAGTAAATGCTCCTTGCTTAGTGGATTGGAGCCACTGTCTCCCTCTGCACTCCTTGACCCATCCTTCCTTCTCTACTCTGATGTCAGGTGCTTTAAAAGAGAAAGACGATTAAGCATGGGGCCAAGGTCTCCCTGCCCCATGGGGAATGAAAGGTCATGGGCATTTGTCTGAATATGGCGGGAGCGGTGCTTTCGGGAGGAAGAGAAAAGGGAATCCAAATTTTATGCCTCCGTTGTATACAAATCACCATCCTACTTGGTTCCTTGATGGGGTGGGGCATGTGAAATCAATTAATGGGATTTAGGCAGGAATCATAGTGGACAAGGTAAGCAAATGTGCCTTTTGTTTGGGGCCTTTTAGGGTAATTCAATGTATTGTCACATCCATACCTAAATGTCTATTAAGAATTGATGTGTTCCTTGTCCTGTAACTGCCAGAGGGGATTCTCCTGACATGGTAAGAGCAGCATGCAAATAAGTGCTAGTATTTTTGGGGCCCCACAACTCTAACAACATGTGTCTTTGAGCTACAAGTCTCTGGTCTGATAATTTTGGTGATTAGAGCCTCTGGTAAAGGAAATCAGCCTTCCACAGAAGTTCTCCTTGACGTTTAGACTTGCCACCTCCCTGACACAGCTACTGAACAACTCTTATTATCAAATCTCTATTAGTTTGCTACTAGGCCCCTGAGGGCCTTGTGACTCTCCAGCCTGATATTTCCATTTTGGAGTGAGTTGATCAAACTCAGTGATTAACAAGGTGGGAGGAGCCCACAAGCCTCACTTGGTAAATGGAAATGGTATGTTTAAGCATGCAGATAGCTTAACCACAGCAGCAGTTCAGCTTTACATGAAAAAGTGGCAGCCATGACTGTGGGGAAAACTTCATCCCCCACTCTGGTCCTTAGAGCTAAGCTACTGCTCAGTGGAGCCCTTGGTTCACAGAGCTTTCCTACATGTCTGGGCCTGGTGCACTGATGATTCAGCTAAGCTGAAACCCAGTGGTGTCTTGATATATTTATACTTATTCTTGGGTTGTTGCTAATTTCCTAGCTCTTTTGTCTGCTCCTTGGAAAATTACATATTAGCAGACTAAAGGCAACTCTCTTTGGGGCCATGAACTCTGGAAGCAAGTCACAATTGCTGATTGCTGTTTGCATCACTCATGTAAATGCCTATGATAAGGGCCTGTTCTCTAAGGATACTGATTGGAATCCAGGAGCTGAATGAACCTGAACCACTCAGATTCCCACCATCACTACCTGGATCCATCACTGTACCACACACAGCAGCACAGTCGCCATCATAGGCCAGGCACAATGATGTGTTTCAGATTCAGAGATTACCACTGCCTGCCAGACTTGTGATTTCTGTCAAAGTTGACCCATTTGTCTCATGGTGAGAGTGGCCATATGGCTTGGAGCGTTGTCTCTCCCCTAATCCTGGCAGATAGACTACGTCAGATCTTCAACCCCCTTTCAAGACTGTCAGTGGTTCATCAGCAATGTTGACACTTTTGTCAGGTCACAGTGTTGAAGTTCCAGTCAGATCAGCTCACTATAGTCACGTTATTGTATCCCTGGAAAATAAGCGTGTATTGTTTTCAGCTTTTTGGAACATTTACAGTCTGACAATGGTGTACTTTTTATTGTAAAAGCCATTCAACAATGTGCTGATAGTCAAATTATTCAACTGATCTTCCATACTTCCTACCAGACATAGCACCTGGTATTGTTGACCACTAGAATGGGCTTCTCGAAAACTGAAAAAAGTTTTTTTGATTCTACTCTCATCATCTCCTCCTGGTTTATATACCTTAATAAATAGTTTGATTACTGAATGCAGTTGTCTCAAGAAAGGAATCATCTCCTCCCGGGATATGAACAGGATGAAACGAATAAGGGGTTAAATAGATCTAATTTTAAAATTTGGGATTTTGTTCTGACCTTTCCTAGGCATGATACTTCTGTCTTCTAACAGAAACCCCAGGCCCGTGTGGCTGTACAGCCTCTGGGTTGGCAGCCCACACACAATGGGACCTAGAAAATTCAGACTTAATTAGATTTAGTCACCTGGATTCTCTTGTTGGATTGATATGATCTTAGATCATAAGGAAAATGACCTCTTGGTTAAGTATACTTCTTATTGATTCCCCATACAGTGGTCCACATAGGCCAAAGTGGGGAATATAATCAATTTCTCTAAGTTTTATAAAAAATGCCATTGTCTTTCATGTACCTGACCTTTCAAGACAAATGGTCTGGGTGAAATTAGGGGAAGATTGGAAGAAAGGTGAAATCGTAGCTGCTGAAATAGGACATAGATTCATGGTGGTGGACAAGGAACAATAACTCCGGCATTTGGGGAGGCAAGATCTTGAACCCCAGGCGATATGACAGAGGGAAGAGTATTAATGATCTTTATCATTCAGAGCCACCCCTGGAGACTTTATCATCAAAGAAAATGCCCCAGTGTGGCTCCCCAAACTGTTTTAAATGCCTTAAATTTTACTGACTATTGGGCCTGCCATTTCCTTCTAGACAACTCTGAACATGATTTAATCACCATTCCCCTTGACCTTACTGATTCTGTCAGATGCAGCAGGGGATAGCTCCAGCTCGTGCATCTCCCACACAAACTACCTGTCTTTCCCACCCCTTTCCTGTAGCTGTTGCTCAGTCATTTCATGGGCCTAATGAATGCCGTCAGCTGGTGGCATGACTCTATAGGACAGGTTGGACCAATTGCACGCAGGCAGTGAGTGCCTCCACAGGGAAGAGTAGACTCATTTATTCAAACTGAACTGAGAACCCTAATGTCTGCCAGCTTGCTGGGAAGCAACAGAGGAGGTATTTTCAACCTGTGCACCCTGACTGAAGTAGATTCTACTCAGGAGTCCCAAGAATGGTGAACTGTACTTCTTGAGTCCAGAATTAATTTTCTTCATTCTGAAAACACAATGACTTGTACTGTAAGGGTAGGGAGGAATAAGGAAGGAATACGAGGTCTTCAAGGGTTTAACACAGCACCATGAGTAGATCATGAGGGCTGCAGATGACTATAGAGATCTCTCCAGAGTGAAGCCATCCTTGATGACTCAGAAAAGCTTTATGGAGGGATAACTGACTGATTATTTATGCATAAACTATAAGCAGTTGTCTCTGTGGTGGGAGTCACACCATTAGAATGGTGCTATGAAATTTTCCCTGACTTTAGCTGAAGTCAAAGACACTACCTAGGCCTTCAAAGGCATTCCACTCAGCCTCAACTCACTGGTCAGGGTTGTTACGAATGATAATAAACTGCCCTAGACTTTCCCTTTGCAGGTCAAGGTGGAATCCATGGAATCACTAACTTGGCCAAGTGGAGATGTCAACATAGAAACTTGAGGAGAAAGCCACCTGGCTTTCTAAGGTACACCTGGTGGTTTATGGGACTCGTTCAGCTGGTTAGGTCCAGAGCCCTGGGGGCAAGACATGGTTAAAGTCAACACTGCAAGGTGGCGTCATTCTGTTTCTTGGAGTCCTGTTGGTAGCAGCCATAATTAAGTGCTGTATAAGCCAAATTGAACAGATTTGGGCCCAGCTCTTTCAATCAGGTTAATCAGAGTGCTATACTCATGAATTCACCAGAAGCCAAGATGATGTAGAAACTAGGGGTGAGTATTGTCAGAAGGCAATTCTACATGGACCCCTCATATTTATGCATGTCTTATGACCAGAGGCTCCAACTGCCTTTGTTCCACACTATTTTTTCAAGAATGTTTGTATAGCAAATTGCCTTGGACAACAGAGATAGCATCTCCCTCTGGAGCAAAGGGAGGCGTGCTTACTGTCCAGTATCTGAGATTCAGATTCCCTAAATTCAGGGTTCCTACCTTGTAATATAGCCCACTGCATGCACGGGTGTCACCTGGCCCTCTTTGTATCACACTGCAGGAATTGCGACTCAGGAAACTGGCTACTCTGGCTACTGCTCTTGCTGTAAGTAATATAGTCCATAGTCACTGACCCAGGAGTCTTGTGTCTTCTACCAGTACCCATGAAATTGTAGCAGGCTAAATTTTTAGCTTGAAAGTAGGATAAGGTTAAGGTAGGATGCCAAAATTTAAAAATCATATGATTTTGCATAGAAATTTTAGATCACAGAGATCACTAAGAAATTGCAGTTTATTTGGCATCACTGGGTCCTGTCAATGAATGGCTGCCCCTGAGCAGCCGCCTAATTTGGGCTGGGTAAATATTCACCAGCTCACTGCATTCCCCAACATTCCCTTTTACCTTAAACCTGCCCAAACCACCTCATCCCTTTACATTACCTGCCCAGCCCCATGGGCTTTAGAGTTTGTACTTCTTGCATATCTCTCTAGGATAGCAAACCTGCTCTATGAAAATGATGATAAAATGGAATGTTCAGTGTCTGAAAAGAGTCTTTCCTTTACAGAATCCCATAGATCATATTAAGATTCCATTAAATTTCTTCCCTTGGTATATCTAAATGTGGTTTGAATCATGGTCTTGAAAACTGTATGTAGTTTTCAGGAATACAGTTTCTATAAAGTGTGGTTTACTTTTATACAGTTCTGCCATAGTTCTCATATTAGATAGCTGTGTGTATTTACTTTGTAAATAACAGTGGTGGTAGGTTTGCATCCTGGAGCTGGCACACTAGGATAGACATTAATAGCCCTGGGTTCAGTCCCCAGAGGGTCATTGTGGTAACAGCTCAAATATCGTGACTCATTCCAAGCCTTCTGCCTGATGATTTGGAGACCAGATAAAGTCCCAGTCCACACCTTTGCTTCCTGTTTACGGAAGAAGTAACTCTCTTTACCAGAATCTGGATTCTTAACACAAGGGCAAGGCACAATCCCACACCGGTTTGGATGGACAGAGTATGGGGGAAATAATTTCTTCAGCTTCCTGCCCTGGGAAGGCTGTATATGGTACAGAAAGCAGAGCTATCACTAGGTAAGCAATCTTCAGTCTGCAAGGCTGTCAGCTGGTACTGTGTTAATTAAGGCAGGTTAATCCTCAAATAAGAAAAACCTAAAATTTTGGTAGTCCACATGAGCAGTTTATTTCTGACATTATGGGGGGTGTAGAAGGGTGGTGCTCCACCAGTCATTCAGGGCCTGGACCAACAGAGCTCTCTGGTCTTCACTGTCACCTTGGGCATAGATATCCATTGGGCAGATGGGGAAGAAAATGGGAAAGTACTTGTGGTAGGTTGTGTTCAGGCCTGGAGGTGACACAGACCCCCTCTGTTAGCTTGCACTAAGGGACATGGCCAACTTCACTGCAAGGGGAGTTGGGAAGAAATGGGAATCACTTGGGTGATCAGCACAATGTTTGCCACAGATATTTATTGAGGGTTTATTGGGTGCCAGGCAGTGTTCTACACTCTGAGACACACGTTATTTGAGAGTTCCATATAATCAGGAGATCGAATGTTTTTGGCCAGAGCAGGCCCCTCTTCAGGCCTGGAAGCAGTGTAGCACTGCGAGTGGGTGACAATGAAGGAAGAATTTAATGTGGCAACCCATCTAATCCTCCATGGGGAGAGTTGGATGGCCCTTCTTTCTTCTCCCATATAGGACAACCACTGATGGTGCTCTACGGATTGTGTCCATCATTTGCTGAGCCTACTAGACAAGGGTCCAGAACCAACCTTTTATGTCCAGGAAGAGATAAAACATATCTGAGTTAGTTAAGAGCAAAAAATGCCCTCCTTGTTACAACCCTTGTTACTCCCCAGGTGGGGGAGGTTGTGTTCCCCTGAAAGGACACATCCAAACAAAGAGGCCTGTTATCACCTGGCCAAGGCAGGCAAGTGTCTCTTAAGTGACAGGTTCGTTAGTGTGGAGAGGGGTGTCACCTGTCTTTGGCTGCAGTACAGGCCAAAAAGGACCCCTGAGGGGTTCATTCTGTCTTAATCAGATGCTCTGGAAAATCAATTCCTGCAAGCTGGTTGCCTATCCAGAATGAGTTTTAACTAAGGGCAGGAGCCCTGCCAAGCAATTGCTAACAGAAGCTCATTACTGCCAGAGCTGGAAATAGTCTGTACAACTTTCTTGTAGCTGATGAAATCTGCTTAAGAACCTCTTATAGTTTTTCACAGGGAGTTTGCCACACATTGGGTGCCATTCATTTTTCAACCTTGACATCAAGTGAGAGGAGACCAGGAGTACTGCACATTAGACTTCACCTGGGAACCAGACAGTGGACCTTTAATCGTGGACCATTTGCTTTGGGATCATCAGAAGAAGAGGGTGCTTGTTCAATTTACAGATTCCTGGAAACAAGCACAGATCTATCAATTAAAACAGCAGGGTTGGGGCCCAGGAATCTGCATTTTAAACAAAGTCCTCAAGAGATTTTTTGTCAGCATTTTCAACCCCAGAAGCCTACTACTCTCCTTCTTAAAGGCTGGAATAACTCTATTAGAGTTTACCCACTGGGTGGCAAGTCTGCTAACAGCTAACGTTTCTGAAAGCACGTGGATTGCTATGTAAGCATTTCAAGCCACAGTTGCTTTACTTCCTGGACCATGGCTATATTTAGAGAAGCAGAGGATCATCAAGCTTCCTCGGATTCCCTCCGTTTTGCTTATTCCTAGCTCTCCCAGGCTCAGTAGGTTAAGGTGATGATATGTACAGTCCAGTACACTGAGTTTAGACCATCCATGATCAGGTTACATCTGGGACCAAGAGACAACGACAGTTACTAAGAATCTATGCCAAGGAGTAGTAGCTAAACCATAGACCAGAAGATGAAATGGTAAAATCGAGATCTAGAAAAGCCAATCAATTGACCTACAGGGGTTTTACTGCATTTACTCTCAATTGTATAATCAGTATCTTTAGCTCAATCCACGATAAATAACAGTTTTGATTTTTATTCACAGGCTCATCATTGAAATGTGACTCATCTTCTCTTCTGGATGTTTTCCCTACCCCAAGATGAATAGTTTCATATCCTGCTCCCTTTTCCTTTCCCAGCCTTCTAGCTTCATTGGCTTTTTCTCAAACCTCATTCTTAACTCTTAGGATGAACTACCTCTCTCTACATATTCCTGATGTTCAAATGTAATGAAAAAAATGGAAAAATTAATTAGTGTTGCGAAATAGACCAAGGATTTTGCTGGTGGTAGAAGGAGGGTTTCTAGCTTTGAGAAGACAGGCAGGAAAAATCAACTTGAGATCCTGTAACGCACCTACCAGGACAGAGAGCAAAGATACTTCTTTAAATCTTCAAATAAAAAACCATTAAATAATGCTATCTGCTTGTAAAAAGTCATCCCCCCAAAAAACTACATAACTTGTGTAATGTATGCAATACATCTGACACAAATTAACATATTTAGGATCACTTTTCATGGAGGAAATGAGTAGAATTTGACACATAACATGTTTTTCCCACTATTTTTCCAGACTTTCACGTGATTTCGTGAGTTACTTGATGTTCATAAGTTTCTTTTCTGTTTAAGTCAGCCATAGCTAGTTTCTGTTGCTTGCAATGCAGAACTTTGACTGATGGAGAGACCAACAATTACCAAGACAATTAATCCTGAGGAAACATCCTTTTTGGAAAGAAGGCTGTGGCTATCCACTGGGGAGGGGCTGGTGTCCTACCTTATATATAAGCTACATCAGTGTGATGTACATGTGAAACACAACATGGCTAACAGGATAACAAGAGATAGATACATATAGTAACAGAATATGTATGTAATAGAGTGGGAGACTTTCTAATATTATTGACATCTTTGAAAGATTAACATAGAAATGTAACTTCTAGGTCTGTCTTAGCTTGGGCTGTTAAAATACTGTCTACTGGGTGCCATAACCAATAGACATTTACTTCTCACAGTTCTGGAGACTGGAAAGTCCAAGATCAAGGTGTTGGCAGATTTAGTTCTTGGTGAGGACTCTCTTCCTGGCTTGCTGATGGCCACCTTCTTGCTGTATTCTCTCCTGGAAGACTCTTCCTCTCCTTATAAGGACGGTAATCCCATCATAGATGCCCCACTCTCATGACCTCATCTAAACCTAATTACCTACCAAAGGCCCTAATACCTCCTAATACCATTACATTGGGGGTTAGATAAGGCTTCATCATATGAATTTTAGGGGACACGAACATTCAGTCCCTAACGAGGTCTCTGAGAGATCTCAGAATTTGGTCCAGAAAAGATACTCAACACTCTGTATTAGTATCCTATTGCTGCTGTAACAAATTACCAGAAACATAGTGGCTTAAAACAACACAAATTTGTTACCTCACAGTTCCGATTTTAGGGAAATCAAGATGTCAGCAGGGCTACATTCCTTCTGGAAGTTCTAAGAAAGAATCTATTTCCTTGCCTGTTCCAGAATCTAAAGGCCACCTGCATTCCTTGGCTCATGGCTCCTTCCTTGCATCACTCTGACCTTTGCTTCTATCATCACATCTTCTCTGAATTTGATACTTCTGCCTCCCTCTTATAAGAACCTTTGTAATTACATTGGGCCCACTCAGAAAATATAGGATACTCTCCTCACATCAATATTTTTGACTTAATCACATATGCAATGTCCCTTTTACTGTGTAAGGTAACATATTCACAGGCTCTGGAGATTAAGACATGGACATCTTGGGGTGGAGGTAAGGGGTGGAAAGGGCAGGGCATTCGTTATTTTGTCTACCACAGCATACCTAATGTTACATATGTGGGAAGATCCACATCACAGCTCAGGACTCCCTAACTCAGTTCACAGTTCAACTGACACTATCATTTTTTTCATGTGAGAAAACTTAGTTTCATTAAAATCACATTCAGGTTAGACTGGAGAAACCACAGATTTCCATAGCATGCCAAAAACGTAGGTCTGAGTAGCCTTGGAAATTATGGACAATTACTTGTGGTCTTTTTTATTGGTTTCTTGGCAGGGATGAAATGAAAACAATAGAGCACAAAGAAGAAAGACATATGAGCAGTTCAATAAAGTGAATGCACATTATTTCTGGTAGATAGAACATAAAAACACATCCCAGGGTGGTTTGATCTTCATTCAATTAGGATAATAGAATGGAACAAATCTAGGGCTGCTTTATTCTGCTGCCTTTGCTCCTCTCTGTGGTGCTGGAGAGATAATAAGGGAAGGGATAGGAAACCATGGCTTATATTCTCTATAATGCAGTAGGAGATGTAAGCAAGTTATCTTAACTCTAACATAGTACATGTGAAAATGGACTATTTACATTTTTATAAATACATTTCTCAAATGGATTAGAAAGTTCACATTTGATGAGTATCTACCATGTGTCAAGCACTGTAATATGTCCTTTACATATATTATCATAATTCATCTCCACAATTGCTTTATTTTCAGAGATTTAGAGAAATTCAGTAACTTGTCCACAATAGGACCAAAGGCCAGAAGTCTTATGAATCCCATTTTCTTATCTCCTTTGTGGTGTTTTCTTACATGAAGAATGTTCAAAATTCATATAATTCAGGCAGAGAATCATATAATAAAATAGAAAATCCTATGTGCATTAAATTGTACTGAATATAAAATGCATTCATATATATTAACTCATTTGCTTCTTACCAAAAACTCTACAGAAAGTATAAAAGTTACTATTTATAATGTCCTTGTTTTACAGACAAGGGAAGTAAAGTTTAAGAAATCATGTTAATTCCCCCAATTTACAGAGTTACCAAGTTGCAGATAACTTCTCTTTTGATTTCTTTCTACTTTATTAGGCATTATAATAAACAAACACTAACAGTCAATTTCTTCTGACACATAAGAGAAAAGAATGACATCATGAGAAAAGAGCTTTGGGTTTGGAATCAATGATCTGCAACGGGGTCAATGAGTCGAGTGATGTCCCTTATTTTTTTTTTATTTTTATTTTTTTTGTGAGGACGACCAGATCTGAGCTAACATCCAATGCTAATCCTCCTCTTTTTTGCTGAGGAAGACTGGCCCTGGGCTAACATCCGTGCCCATCTTCCTCCACTTTGTATGGGACGCTGCCACAGCATGGCTTAACAAGCAGTGCCTTGCCAAACCGGCGAACCCTGGGCCGCCACAGCGGAGCGCGTGCACTTAACAGCTTGCGCGACCCAGCCGGCCCCAGAGTGATGCCCCTTATTAATGTGACTTCCTCACTACTCTGGACCTCAAGTCCTCACATCTAAAATGAGCAAAACATCTCCCGCCTAGACAAGGAGATAACATGTGCAAAAGTACTTGGTAAACTGTAAAAGTTATTTAGAGGTAAGGTATTTTTTTTAACTAAATAGCATTACAATCATTCCAGGGGAGCAGATATTGTTTCACACTGTAATCTTTTCAATAGAGTATTGATGCTTCTCAAGTGGAGCATCGTTAACAGCTCTTTGAATCTCGTTAAACCAGTTTAGGTCTTTTGTTTCTGGATTTCAGGTTGATGTTCTTTGTCAGGTAGGGAAACTATCCTATGGAGACACCAGAAATCATAGTTGAAGATCCTTCAAAATCCATTCTAAATGACATTTTATCAAATATGTATGTTTTGTAAATGTACTGGTGGGTACATTCAATGCAATGATTTTGCTTTGATGGGGTCCAGGGCAGGCCACTCCAAGATGTGTCACTCTTGTATGCAGATTATTTCGAGCTGAAGACCATAAAGGCTCAGAAGACTCTGAAAGAAACTTTGATGTCCCCCCACTAACCGCCTAAAAGAATTTAAGATAGAAGACCTGTCCCCAGGACAGGCCATCACCATAGATAACTCTGGGTATGGATAGACTGGGAGGGTCCTTGTTAAGCCTGTTCTTATCAAAGCTCTGAAAACCAAATAAAAGTAGAAGTTACCCTTTGTAAGAGACATTTACATTTATAAGGGAAATCTCTGCTTGTAAAGGTATCTCCTTCTCTGTACCAGGAAGAAGGAGGGATGACCTCATTTCTAGACATTCTTATCAGTGCAGAAGTCAAGGACTTAAATCTCCACATTAACCTCTTGTTTACTGTGTTTTTTTTTTGTAATTTCCCATACCTGACTCCCCCCACCCCCAACATCATCTTTTGTCTTTAGCTGCAGATAGTATTTAAAATGAGATCCTCTGCCATTTTGTCAAGTTACCCAGTTTCCTGGGTTTCTCTGATGTATACATGCTATAAAGCTTTGTTTGATTTTCTCCTGCTATTCGGTCTCATGTCAATTTAATTTGTAGCTCAGCCAGAAAGGACCCAGAGTGGGTAGAGGATGGTCTTCCTCCCCTACAGCTTCAAATGTCAATGAAAATGAGTAAGATTTTATCACATTGGCACAGGCTAATTTCAACTTTTTAGGTTGCTGATAAAGCACCCATTCAGAAAAAAAGTTCAGGCTCTATGTAAATGGATTAGTGGACAATTTACTTCCTTTTCATTATTTTTGCTCAGGTTTGTTAGAAAATTCATAATATTATTGTATTACCTAGTTTGGTTTGGATTTTATTTTTAAAATTAAAAAAAAAGAAGAGAACAGCAATCTGAATGTGAACAGTAAATGTAGCAAAGACATTATCAGATTATCACTTGTCACTTGGCTTATTCAGTTGCTAATTCCATACAAACAGTAACAGAGTTATACAGCTCTTTAAAGTTCCTGAGAAGCTTTCAAACACATTGTCTCATTTGACCTCCTACTACTTTCGTTGAGAAAAGTGGGCCAGGCAACATTATCACATAAAATGGAGAATTCTAGACTCAGGGTAACTTAACTGACAAGGCTGAACTAGATCCTCTAATGGCCATGTTTCAGCATTTTTCAATATGCATTCACTGCCCTTGGACATATTACATTTCTATAAGGTGGATATAAGGGTTAGTCATATTAATAGTTGGTTCTAAAAATAGCAATAACAGCAACAAGTTGAAAAATGATACTAGCTAATAGTTTCTGAGTACTTAATGGATGCCACTCATGCTTTAAGCATCATACTTGTATTAAACCATTTGCTGTTCATGATAAGTAATATTTTTAATCTGTTCAACACTGGAGTATATTGACCTGTTATTTTTCCCATGTTATAAGTGAGGAAACTGTACTTCAAAGAAATTAAGTACCTTATCCAATGTTACACCTCTACTAAATGGAGAAAAACAGGCAGTCTGACTAAAGAATCTATGCAAATAACTACTAAACTATGCTGTCCCCATAACTAACTTTGTTCTTTGCTTTTTCAATCAAGAAAAGACAAAAAGAGAGGTAACCAAACAATCAAATTTGTGGCTCTTATATTTCCCATTTCCTTTTGTGTTGTTGATGCAAATAATCCATAATCAGTCTATAATCCAAAATTGGGGTGAGTTTATTATGAGCCAGATCTGAGGACTAGCCCAGGGCTTTCCTGCTCCAAAGAAGGAAGGGCACCAAAGAAGTGAGGTGTACAGAATGATTATATACCAGCTTGGAACAAAGAGCATACATCACATATGATAGGAATGTCCCTTTTACAATTGGTTGGCCCAGTGGCATAGCGGTTAAGTTGGCGTGTTCGTCTTCGGTGGCCCGCGGTTTGCCGGTTTGGATCCTGGGCACAGACCTACTCACTCATCAAGCCATGCTGAGGCAGCATCCCATATAGAAGAGCTACAACTGTACAACTATGACACACAACTATGCACTAGGGCTTTGGGGAGAAAAAAGAAAAAAAAGGAAGATTGGCAACAGATGTTACCACAGGGCCAATCTTCCTCAAAAAAAAGAAAAGAAAAAAAGAAAGAAAGAGAACACCAAATTCTAATTTTTGTACCAGCTTACTTCTGATATTAAAACTTATTCACTTAATCATATTCATTTTAATCTTAGCCAACTTGCCCATGTACAAAATTCTTTCCTCAGGGTTTCTCTTCAACAAACCTTCTATAACTTTCTTTTTTCATTCAGAATTTGTCCTATGCCTTCTTTTTTTTCTTCCTGGTACTTTAGAACAAATTTATCTTTCTTAACAAAATAAACAAAAATATTTCCATTCCTTTTGTCTTTTTTACTGAAAACATACATCTTACTTTCTTTGAATACAAACATGTTTTCCTTATTAAATTTTAGTAGTTTTAATCACATATATTTTAATTTTAACCCTTACAATCCTTAATTTCTAGTGAAAACTAAGAAGTAAGCAATTATAAACTGTATTTTACATTATCCTTCTGTGGCTTGGCAAACTTGTAAATACTTTTTATAATTTCTAGAAACATGCTACTTCATAGGACAACTTTAATAAAATATGACATATTTACTAACAGAGCCAAACAGCTTTTGGTTTCTCTGTAATAGGAAGCCAAAAGTAGATAAATCTATATTTAGTAATTAATGTCTAATATTTTCTTATGGGGAAATGACCTAGCTACTCAATGAATTTTTATTATTTAATTTAGCCTAGCAAAGCTTCAAAGTTTTAAGTTATCAAAGAGATTTTGGAAGCTATTTTAAGTATTCCTGTCATAAACTATAATTATTGCTAAATGTCTATAAACACTTATCTCACTTACATCTAGACCATTTATTTGTAACAATTGTATTTAGATGACTCACAAAAACTTTATGTAACACTTCAGCAGTTACCATCATCTTATGTTGTTTTAAGTACATACAGAGTAACACATAATCATTGTTAATAAATTTCCCCCAAAACTTTTACCTCTTTACATTTATTTAGTTTACCTGTTTCCAATAATTATTTAGATTGCCTATAAAGACTTTGAGACATCAGACAAAATCAGTTATCAGTCTAAGCTATTATTTGTCTGACAAACTTGTAACAGGGGTAAACATGAGCTAATTTGACTAATAAACCAAGGCTGCCTGTTTGTGTCATATCCAAATACTGACAACTCTGAGGACATGCCTATTTCCCACAAACCAATAAATTTAAACAAGCTTTCATTTACCAAAGATTATTTCATATCACGTTAACTTGAAAGACATTTCAGTTAGGTGCATTTAGAAATAATTTATGTAAGTGCTTACTTTAAGCCAACTAAACAGAGCTCTTAATTTTGGCCATACCATCCGGAGGTAAAAATATCACACACATATAGCACACATATAGATACACATACATAAAGACTCCACAGCTATTGTGTTAAAATTACTGCCATGAATCAGATACAGTAACACAAGGCTCCCTAGTTATGAATACAAATTTTGTTTTAAGCCACTTTTACTAACATTTGTGGAGAAAACACTCAAGATGCTAGAATTTGGGCAAGGGTGCTCTTATGGCCATTTTTCTTGCCTTTTTACTTTTTTTTCCCTTCAGTCCGAGGAATTAGTAATGGGCTAGAAAACAGTTCCCAGAGACTCGAGGTGATAATCCTTTATGAGATAAAGGAACTGGATGGAATCCGAATTGCCTCTAGAGCTGCTTTTACAGTCTTACAAGGAATTTTTGTTAAGGATAATTGTTCTTAATTTCTCAGAAATGTTTGGCTTGTAACTTAAATGGCATTATAGGTTGATCTGCCTGTCCAACTACATCATCTCTTATTTGCTTCTTTCCCTCTGGGTGTTTAGTTTTATTTTAACTTAGGGTAGAAGGCCTAGAAAGAAAATTTCTATCAGGATCTGAATATCAGCTTCCAGTTGGCTGAATTTCTGACTGTAAGTTGCTAAATCCTTCCAAATACCTTCTCAGGTTTCAGCCAGGACAAACAGTAACTACCCGGGTGTATTGAATAGTTCCAGTAATCTTTAACGTAGCAGTTTCCCAGGAAATTGTTCAGAGTCTCATTAACTCTGGGAGTAGATTTTGGAGGTGTCTGTAAAGCCATGGCCTAATACATTTTTCTTTAGGTACCTTTTATTTATTTATTTATTTATTTATTTATTTATTTATTTTTTTGTGAGGAAGATCAGCCCTGAGATAACATTCATGCCCATCCTCCTCTTTTTGCTGAGGAAGATTGGCCCTGGGCTAACATCTGTGCCCATCCTCCTCCACTTTATATGGGAGGCCGCCACAGCATGGCCTGACAAGCGGTGCATCGGTGCGCGCCCAGGATCCGAACCCAGGCCACCAGCAGCAGAGCGCGAGCACTTAACCACTATGCCACGGGGCTGGCCCCTAGGTACCTTTTATAACTTAATTTTTATTAACTTTTTGCAACAAAACTATCAATAAGGTTATTTTGAAATTTTGAAGTTTCTGTTTTTAAATGCACTTTTTATTTTTTATTTTTTTTAATTTTTTGTTTATTACAGTAACATTGGTTTATAACATTGTAAAAATTTCAGGTGTACATAATTGTACTTCTATTTCTGCATAGATTACATCATGTTCACCACCAAAATACTAATTACAACCCATCACCATACACATGTACCAAATTATCCCTTTCACCCTCCTCCCTCCCCCCTTCCCCTCTGGTAACCACCAATCCAATCTCTGTCCCCATGTGTTTGTTCATTGTTGTTATTATCTACTACTTAATGAAGGAAATCATACGGTATTTGACCTTCTCCCTCTGACTTATTTCACTTTGCATTATGCCCTCAATGTCCATCCATGTTGTCACAAATGGCCGGATTTCATCCTTTCTTATGGCTGAGTAGTATTCCATTGTGTATATATACCACAGCTTCTTTATCCATTCGTCCCTTGATGGGCACTTTGCAAACCATACATCTGATAAGGGCTTGATCTCCAAAATATATAAAGAACTCATGCGTCTCAACAACAAGAAAACTAACAACCCAATTAAAAAATGGGCAAAAGATCTGAACAGACATTTCTCCAAAGAAGATATACAGATGGCCAACAGACACATGAAAAGATGTTCAAAATCACTAACTATCAGGGAAATGCAAATCAAAACTACAATGAGATATCACCTCACGCCCATCAGAATGGCTATAATTAACAAGACAGGAAACAACATGTGTTGGAGAGGATGTGGAGAGAAGGGAACTCTCATACACTGCTGGTGGGAGTGCAAACTGGTCCAGCCTCTATGGAAAACAGTATGGAGATTCCTTAAAAAATCAAGGATAGAACTACCATATGATCCAGCTATTCCACTGCTGGGTATTTATCCAAAGAACTTGAAAACACCAATTTGCAAAGGTACATGCACCCCTGTGTTCATTGCAGCGTTATTCACAATAGCCAAGACTTGGAAGCAACCTAAATGCACTTTTTAAATGATCTTATCTAATCAGAGCATTCCTTCTAATGGCCAATGTAATTCCCCTGAGGCTGGCGGCAATTTGGGTAGAACCCTTAGTGGAGAAGGGAGTACAACTCACATTTCTGTCTGACTATCTCTGACGACAAAATAGGGTGCCACCGCATTTTGGGACCTCAACCTGATGATTATTAAGCCAAACCCTCAAGACACAAAACAAGCTTGGTAAGATTTTTTTTTTGCTGTTCTTTGTAAATATTTACAGCTTCCAGAACTTTTAGTTTGAGCAATTATGCCAGAAGGTGGTGAGCTCTACTCTTTAAAAATTTTTCTATTACCTAACTCTTAAAAAGGAGCCTCACAGTGGCTATTGTAGTGTTAAATTATCCCAGGTTATCTTGCCTGCCATTTATAGCTATCTTTATCTCATGAAGCTTTTGCGAGTTTCAGCATGAAACCGGCCAGAGTTCCAAGGAGAGGCTGCCCATTTGGGAAGTGGTTGGCTTTTAGAAGCTCAATTTCCCTTTTTTTTTTTTCAGTTTAGTTTTACTATAAAGTCTGAACAATTTCTAGGGACAGTGTAGTGGGTAAAAAATGTGCTGCTTGTGAGTGTTACTCCCTAAAGAAAGGTCCTAAACACCCTCTTACGTGCCCTGATTTCTTCCCCCGGCAGTCTAAAACTACTGTGGGGGCTTGGAGTGCATGGGCGACCAACCTTACATGTGCTTCCCTGGACGAGACTTTAATTAATTAGAGTGAATGATACTGGAGTTCTCTACGGGACCACTACTTGTCTCATCATGAGGATTGATCCTCTGACACTCTCATGAGGTTCTCAGTCACCTGAGAATAACTTTCGGCCAGGAGGATCTGGTGTCTCTTTTCCTCAGAGCTGAACAAGTTCAGACTCTCATTTCTCTATCAAGCAGTTTGTTCAGGCTTTATAGATGCAATTCTTCCCAATTTTAAAGCCAAATTAAAATGGTCAGCCTGCCCCATTTACTCTAAAGTTCGCCCTGGGCTCCCTTGGCCTAGGAAATTTCCCCTGTTTCTTTTTCCTAGGAATTTCTCTCCCTAGGCTCCTCTTACCTAGGGTATGTACCAGTACCCCCTTAAGACACCTAGTTTTAAGGCTTGAAATAGCTCATATAAACTCTGGACCCTTGACTTAAAA